>NC_132795.1:87073147-87373147 GCF_048418805.1 Vulpes vulpes
ACTGAATTTGGCTTTGAACTTTTTGGCAGCCAAGGCAAAAATCAGATGCGTAGAAGTTGGGCATTTCTTCATCCAACGAGCACGTGTATACGTTTATCCACAGAAGGCTTTTTTAGTACTAATAAGAATCTTTTGCAGTTACAGTTCCCACCTTATAAAATTATAGACAAATACTGCTTGGTGATAAAATTTTTAGATCTTGAATGTTCGTTTTCAACCCTTACTGTCCACCAGAATTACTTACATATGGAGATAGGGAGGGATGATAAAAAAACTAATGCCCAGGTTCTAAGCAAAGATTCTAAGCAAAGACATTGATTTATTTTTATTGGGGTGGCACTGAGATACATGCATGCAGATATTATCATTCCAGAAAGCTCTTTGTTCCCTTTCTCAGTCAGTCCCTTTACTCCCAGGCAACCACTGTTCTGATATTCTGATTTTCATCTCTAGGCTCGTTTGGCCTCTTCTAGAATGTCAAAACCATGTAGTCACACAGTATGCACTCTTGGGTCTGGCTTCTTTCACTCAGCATTGGTTTTTTTTTTGTTTTGTTTTGTTTTGTTTTGTTTTAATTCACCCATATCAGCCATTTGTTCTTTTTCTTGTTGAGTGGTACTCCATTGTGGAACTACATCATAATTCATATATCCGTTCTCGTATTAACGACACCTGGTGGGACACCTTGGTGGCTCAGTGGTTAAGCATCTGCCTTTGGCTCAAGGCACGATCCTGGAGTCCCTGGATCAAGTCCCACATCAGGCTCCCTGCATGGAGCCTGCTTCTCCCTCCGCCTGTGTCTCTCTGCCTTTCTCTCTCTCTCTCTCTCTCTCTCTCTCTCTCTCTCTCATGAATAAATAAAATCTTTTTAAAAAAACAAAACAACAACAACAACAACAAAAAAAACAACACCTGGGCTGCCCCTGGCTCTAGCCACCATGAATAATAGTAGTTGCTATGAACATTGTGACACAAGTCCTTCTATGGCTACGTTTTGTTTGTCCTAAGAAGTGGAACTGCTAGCTCACAGGGCAGATGTGTGTTCAGCTTTGTAAAAAGCTGACAAATACTTCCATTCTGTACTCCTACCAGTGATCCTAGATCCTCCCCAACATTTGGTTTTGGTCTTTTTAATTTTAGCCATTCCAACATACGTTATCTCTGTTGATTTCAATTATCACATGCCTGATAATAATTTGGGCACCTTTTCATGTGCTGACTGCCCATTATCTTCTTTTGTGAAATGTCTTGATCCATTTTATGTGGATGATTGTCTCTTTACCACTCAGTTGTAGGAATTCTATGTACATCTGTATTGTGAATATAGTCTAGTGTGCAGCCTGACCATTTATTTATTAGTATCTTCAATGAGCAAAAACTGTTATTTTTATTTGAGGTTCAGTTTATCATTTTTTTTTTCTGTAAAGAAACCTGAGAAAACTTTGCCTGTCTCAGGGTCACAGTTTGCTATGCAATTTAAAAACGTTTATAGTTTTAGCTTTCATTTCAAGTTTCTGAGCCATCTCAGATCATTCTTGTGTATGGTATAAGGGGTTGAGGTTATTTGTACATGAAAGAGCCATTTGTCTCAGCACCATTTGTTAAAAATAGTTTCCTTTTCCTAATTAAGTTTTGTTGGAGTCTTTTTCAAGTCAACTAATAGTGTAAATCATGGTCTGTTTCTGGACTTTCTTCTGTTTGTCCTTACACCAAAACCACACTTCATCAATTACTGCAACTTTACAAGTTCTGAAATAGGCAGAAGTCCTTCAAGCATTTTCTTCAAGAATGCTTTACCATTTTAGGTTCTGTTCCTTTCCATAAAATTTAATAACCAGTTTGTCAATTTCTACTAAAAAGCAAATGGAATTTTGATTGCGATTCTGCTAAATCTAAAGATCAGTTTAGAGGAACTGAAGATCCCAGTAACACATTTGAGTCTTCTGATGTATGAAACTGATACTTCTCTCCATTTATGTAGATCTTTTACTTGTCTCAGCGGTGTTTTATAGTTTTTAGTGTAGATATCCTATACATTTTCCATTAAAATTATGTCTAAATATTTTAAATTCTATTGTAAATACCATTTTTGCATATTGACCTTGTATCTTGGGATCTTTCTAAATACACTTTTTAATTCTAGTAGTTTTTTTGGTAGATTCTTAGGATCTTTCTACATGATCATGTTTATGAGTGGAGTTTTATTTCCTCCTTTCCAACACGTATGCCTTCATATCTTTTTTCATGCTTTATTACACCTGCAGTGACCTCTAATACTATATCCAGAGTGGGCACCCTTGCTTTGTTCCTGTTCTTTGCTGGAAAATATTCATTCCTTAACCATTAAACATGATGTTAGCTGTAGGTTTTTCCTAAATACTCTTTATTGGCTGAGGAAATTTCATTGTAGTTTGTTGAAAGAAAATAAAATTTAGGTCATGAATGTATATTAAGTGTTTTGGGGGGGATCTGCTGATCATATGATTTTTCTCCTTTACTAGAAGAATGAATTACATTGATTTTTGAATGTTAAATCAACCTTTTGTCTCTAGGATAAACCCCATTTAGTCATGTGTTGTCATACTGAATTCAATTCGCTATTATTCCATTAAGGGGTTTTTTATATCTACATTGATGAGAGATACTGATCTATAATTTCTTTCCTCATATCCTTGTGTGGTTTTGTTTTTAGGTCATTATATCAGTTGGAAGTGTTTATTTTCAGGAAGTTTTTTACTAAGATTTGTCTTTCATAAATATTTAATAGAATTTAGCAAGAAAATCATCTGGGTCCAGAGTTTTATCGTAGGAAAATTTTTAATTATGAATTAAATGAATCTAACATCTATAATGAAATCATTAGATTTTTCTTTTTCTTCTTGTGTCAATTTTGGTAATATGTGTCATTCAAGGAATTTGTGATCTCATCTAAATTACATTTTTCAGTACTATGTAGTTCATATTATTCTCCTTTTAGCATTTTCAGTATCCATTTTGATGTCACACTTATTCTTGATAATGGTAACCTTTCAGTTTCTTTTTCCTTTTTTTTTTTGTTGGTAGTCTAGCTAGATGCTAGATGCCTGTTGTTTTTATTGATCTTTTCAAAGAACTGATTTTTAGATTTGTTGATTTATCTACTGTTGATTTTTTTTTTCTATTTCACAAATTTCCATTCTTTATCATTTCCTTCCTTATACTTATTTTGGGTACTCTTTTCTTTCAAGCTTTATAAGGTAATAGCTAAAATTAATTTTAAACCTTTTTTTCCCCCTAAAATACATAGTGGAACACCTGGGTGGCAGAGTTGGTTAAGCACCTGACTCTTGGTTTTGGCTCAGGTAGTGATCTTGGCCTACTGGGATCATGCCCCAGGTCAGGCTCTGTGCTCAGCAAGGAGTCGGGGAGTCTTTCTGCCCCTCCCCAATCTTGCATGCGTGCACACATGTTCGCTTGCTCTCAAATAAATCTTTTTTAAAAAATAAAACTATACAAATTTTTTAAGCAGTGCTTTAGATGTAGTCCACAAATTTTGATATGTTGTGTTTCACTGTTGTTCAGTTAAATATATTTTCTAATTTCCCTTGACTTCTTTGATCCTGTGGATTATTTAGAAGTGTGCTTTTTAATTCCTAAATATTTTTGAGATTGTCTTTGTACCTTTTTGTTTCTGACTTCTAATTTAACAGTTATTATCAGACACATATCCTGTATTCTTAATATCCTTTAAACTTGTGTTATGGCCAAGTTGACCATCTAGTGTGGTGAATGTTCCTTGTGTACTTCTAACAAATGAATACTCTGAAGTTTGCCATTTACTATTTTAAAATGTTATTAGGTTGATTTTTTGTCTTACTCAAACCTTCTATATCCTTGCTGTTTTACTTTATTTTGTCCTTCTGTTGAGTCACGTAATGACAAAGAAACGTTAAGTCTTCAACTGTAATTGCACGTTTTTCTATTTTTCCTTTAGTTCTGTAAGTTTTTGCTTCATGGATTTTGATGGCTCTGTTAATAGGTACATACAAATTTAGAACTGTTACATCTTCCTGGTGAAATATCTGTTTATCACCATGAAACATCTTTCTTCTGTCAGTATTCTTGGTCTTGAATTCTACTTTATCTGATTTGATTTTAACAATTCCAGCCTTCCTATGATTAGTTTACATGATATATCCTTTTCCATCCTTTTATACTAATGTTTTGGTTTTTATTTTTTAAAAAGATTTTATTTATGTATGAGACAGAGAGAGAGAGAGATAGAGAAAGGCAGAGACACAGGCAGAGGGAGGAGCAGGCTCCCCACAGGGAGTGTGATGTGGGACTCCATCCCTGGACCCCGGGATCATGCCCTGAGCTAAATGAAGGCAGCGGCTCAACTGCTGAGCCACCCAGGCATCTCTATTTTGTATTTTCTATGTCTTTGTGTCTGTGAGTGCTTTTGTAAATAACAGAGTTTGTCTTGCTTTTTTGTACAACCTTACAAAACTTTTAATCTGTTTCCATTTAATGTAATCATTGTAGTTAAATGTACAATCACTGTTTGATTTCTTTTTGCCCTCTTCATTCTTTGTCACTTTTTACCTCCCTCCTGCTTCTTTTTAGAGTAATGAAGAATTTGTCTTTCATTTCTTCAATTTTTAAACTATACTGCTTTGGGTTCTTTTTTAGTTTCTTGGTTTTTTGTTTTTGTTGTAGTGGGTACTTTAGTTCAGCAAGTTATGGCCTATGGGCCAAATTCAGCAAGCCACCTATTTTTGTAGTTGTATTACAACACAGTCAGTCATACTTACTCACATATTCTCTTACATGTTGTCGGTGGTTACTTTCATGTTATAGTGGTAGAGCTGAGTAATTGTAACACAGACTACATGCCCTAAAAATCTGAATATATTTGCCGTCTGTCCTTTAAAGAAAAAGTTTGCAAACCCTTGCTCTCAAAACACTCTAAGAGAAATAAAGTGAAAGCTACATATGTAATTTTAAAGAAACAGGTAAAGTTTTCTTTAATAATATAGTCTGATTGAACCAATATCCAAAATATTAGAATTGAAATAAAAATTGAGACATTTTACATTATTTTCTTCATATTAAGTCTTCAAGATCTGGTGTGTTTTACACTAACAGCACACCTTAATTCAGACTAGCCAAGTGTTCAGAACACTCCCAAGTGTTCAAGTCATATGTGGTCAATGGCTACTATAGTAGCATAGCTCTAGAAACTGCAATATACATCTTTAACTTATCATACCATAGTCTACCTTGACTGATATACCAACCATTCACATATAATGTAAGAACCTTATGAAAACACATTTCCATTTATCCCCCATCCTTTGTGCTATTGATGTCATACATTTTGTTTTTACATATATAATTAATTCCATAATACAGTTACTGTGCTTTAAAATATCAGTTTTAGGGGTGTCTGGGTAGCATCTAGTTGGTTAAGTTGCTTCTCCCTCTCCCTCTGCTGCTCTCCCTGCTTGTGCTCACTTACTTGGTCTCTGTCAAATAAATAAAATATTTTTTAAAAATTAAAAAATAAAAATCTCATTTCAAAGAAATTAATGAGGAAGAAAAAAAAAAAGCCTTAAATATCCCCATATTTACTGTTGTTGGAATTCTTCAGACCTTCCATAGATTTGAGTTTACAACTGGTTCTTGGTTTTGAAAATTATAATGTGGTTATTAAGATGATGTCACTGGGGAATCTGGGTGAAGGGTACACAGGAGTTTGCTATTTTTTCAATTTCTGAGTGTTGCAATTACTTTAAAATAAAATGTTAATATATTCAGAAGTAAAATACAGTCCCAGCTCTCCCCACACCAAAAAAAAAAGGTGAAATAAAGATATTTTCAGACAGATAAGCGATACAATTAGTTTCTAGGAAACCTATACTACAATAAATATTAAAGGAATTTTTTTGTTGTTTTTTAAGATTTATGTATTTATTTTAGAGGGAAGGAAGAGAGAGCATGAACGGGAGGCGGGAGAAGGGCAGAGAGAGAGGGAGACCAGCAGATTCCCCAGTGAGTGGAGCACCTAATGCAGGGCTTGATTTCAGGACTCTGAGATCATGACCTAAGCTGAGGTGGGCTTTATTTCATTCTCCATAATGCCCTCAAGGTCCGAGTGTTGCATGTTATCTATCAGTAGTTTAGTTCATTCCTTTTAATTTGGTAAGTAGTATTCTAAAGTATGGATGTAGTGTTGAAGGATATGTGAGTTGTTTTCAATTTTTTACCTTCCACCTTTTAGTATGATGTTAGCTGTAGATTTTTGGTACATGTTCTTTTTCAAGTTGATGAAGTTCACCTGCTTTTCTAGGATATTAAAAGTTATGAATGAGTATTGAATTTTATCAGGTGCTTTTTCTGTATCAATTAGTATGATCATATGATTTCTCAAATGTCACAAAATCTCATTCTTATTTGGTAGCTCTACAAAAACAGGTGGTGGGCTGAATTTGGACTGTGGACCACAGTTTACCATCCTGTAGTCTATTTCATCTTGAATTAGCTTTGATTATTTGTGGTTTTCTAAGAATCGGCCCACCATTGTATCTAAGCAGTCATATTTTTATGTGTAGAAATGTTCATAGTACTCCCTTATTTAATCCTGTAAATGGCTATGGGGTCTGTAGAAATATTTCTAGATCTTGAGAGTTTATCAATTTTATTGGTTTTTTCAAAGGATGAGGTTTTTTTTTTCTTTTTCTATTGTCAATCTCCCTGATTTCTATTCTTTTTGCTATGTATTTTCTTTTCTAGTTTCTTGAGATAGAAACTTATGTTTCTAATTGTTGAATTGAGACTTTTTTCTAGTTATTTAATATATAGATTTAATATTTAATATATAGATTTCACATCTAGCACTGTTAGCCAAACCTTATATCCTTTGATATATTTTAATTTACTTCAATATGTTTTTAAGTTTATCTGGGGTCTCTAACCCATTCTGAAGAATGTTTTATTTTTTTTATTTTTTATTTTTGAAGAATGTTTTAATTTTCAAGTGTTTGTGGAAACTTTCCTATTCTTTCAGCTTGATTCTTGGTTTATTTTCCTTTTCTTTTTCTAGTTTAGGTGGAAGTTAGACTATTGTTTTGAGCCCTTTCATTTTTTCTATGTAAGTATTAAATGCTATAAATGTCTTGTTAAGCCCTGATTTAACTATATCCCATAAATCCTTCTGTATTGTATTTTTGTTAAATTTTATACTCTTTCATGAGATCTCTTTTGATGCTTTAGCTATTAAGAGTATGTTAATTTATAAGTATTTGAAGATTTTTCCCATTTTGTTACTGATGTCTAATGTATATTATTGTCTGAGAATATACTTTGTATAATTTTATTTTAAATTTGTTAAGGCTTATTTTATGACCTAGGGTATGGTCTGTCTTGGTGAATGTTCCAATGCCAACTGAAAAGAGCATGCATTCTGCTGTTTTGAGGCGGAGCGCTCTATCAATATCAGTTACATCCCATTGGTGTCTGGTGTCATAATTTTTTTGTATAGCTTAGCTAGTTCTCTTGTAGTCTGTTAATTACCTAGAACAGGCTTTTCTACTTAGAATGATGTAGGGGTACTGCCTTTTCTTAATGCATGACATGATGGATCAGTAGGGCTCCTCTCCAGTGTTGGAGGCCAATGAGAAATAGAGTTGCTGCTTTTTGCTGATGTTTGCTTAATGCAGGTGGGAATGGCCCTTAGGGCTCTACTGCACGATTTCCACAGTGCCTGTTGGGGAGGAAGAGGTACTGCTTCTGCCTATGTTAGTGCAGAGGAGAACAGTCTAAAAGGCTCTGCCCTTTGGTCTCCATAGTATCTGGTAAGGAGGGGGAAGTACCACTGCAGTAATATAGGCTGGAAAAAAAAAAAATATATATAGGCTGGAAATGGTTGACAGGGTTCTGACTCATGAATAACCCCAGTGGGATAGGGTACAGCTTTGTTAATGTGGGGATGGTCTTGCTGACAGGGCTCCACTTGAGTCTCAGTCCTTGGTGGGGAGGGGAAGGTATGCTTCCTGGTTAGCACAAGGTGGCAATACTTGACATGACTCCACCCCACAGTTTCCACATCACCTAGTGGGAAGTAGAAAGGGTATATATAGCTTCTTTCATGATGTTCATCTAGAATACAGTATAGTCAAAAGTGCTCTGAACTGTGTACTTGCCCTCCTGCTGATCCATTGTTTAAAGACAGCAGGCTTTTTCTTGGACCTTATTTTGTCTGTGTATTTTGTTGTTTCAAATGTAGACTACATTATAGACCAGGCTGGGATAAATAGGCATCAAAAGAAGGTGGTTGGGGGTGAGACTTCTGGCTGGGTCCTTCCTTGTGTCCTAAGGTCCTTATCCAGTCTCCCTTCTATTCTGTACCTTTCAGAAAGTTCTCTTAGTTGCTCTTTGTCCAAAAAAACTTTAGTAGTAATTAAGCAGAAGGAATAGAGTAGAATATACTTACTGTCTTGTCTGGAACTAGATGCCCCTCAACTTCACCATGAAGGGTTCACTGAACATGGAATTTTTCATTCTGAACTTAAAAGATGCTGTTTCCTGTCTTCTGTATGTTTTTTTCCTAATAAGTTAGTTATTCTTACTGACCTGTGTGTGTGTGTGTGTGTGTGTGTGTGTGTCTTCTGGCTGCTTTTAATATTTGCTTTTTTTATCTTTGGTTTTCTAGATATGATTGTCTTTATGTTTATTCTGCTTTGGATTCATTGACCTTTTTTTTAATCTGTGGGTTGATAACTGTCATCAAATTGGAAAAGTTTGACCTATGATTTGTTTCATGCCTTAATCCTGATTGATTCTTCTTCAGAGACCCAGGTACATGTAACTTAGAATTCTTTACCTTTTCTCAACAGGACTTTCCTGAGGCTTTTTTGTTCATTTTCCAAATTAGTCTTTTATCTTATGCTTCAGTTTAATCCTTTGCCTGACCTCTAGCTATTAAACCTAACCAGTGGATTTTTAAATTTCATGTCTTTTTCCATTCAAGCAGTATTTTATGTTGCCCATTTCTCTGATGAGTCTCTCAATCTGTTCACTAATTATATTTAACTTTTCATTTAAGTCCTTGAACATACTTATGTAGAGGTTTTATGTCCTTGTTTGAAATTTTACCATCTGGGTCACATCTATTTCTCCTTTTTACATTTTCCTGTTCCTCATGTATAGTAAGGTTTTATTATATGCTGAATATTATGAATACAAGTCAGTTCTTGAAATTCCACATTTTATTGTATTCCTTTAAAGAGTGCTGACTTTTATCCTGGGAGGTAGTTTATTGGTGATTCAACTTATTAGTCAGGTCCTGATTTGTTTGGGCTTTTTGGAGGCTGATCTAAGGTAAGGGTCATCTGAAATTGTAGCCTAAGATCTAGGTGGTTTTCCTTTTTTCAAGAATGACAGCCTTGTTTGTTTTCTATGCCTGATAGGTTGCTTCATTTGTCCAACTCTATTGTGTTCATTTCATGGGCTTTAACAGCAGGAGAGAAGGTCTGATGCCCATTTTTCATGGCCAGAACTAAAGGAGATATTGATATTTTTAATAGGTTTTTAATTGACTCTGATATGCATTCAAGGCTAGTAACTTGCTCAGAATTCAAGGTTTCTCCACAGCATCACTCTGGGCATACTGAGCTGGGTTAAGGGTCTGTCCTGTACACTATAGGATATCTCTGGTCTTTATCCAATAGATGCCAGTAGTACCTTCTCCCAGTCATAGTAACCCAAAATCTCTCTAGAAATTGCTAAATGTCCTGTGGGGCAAAATTGTCCCAGGTTGGGAAACACTAAACTAGCAGAATAGATTACTGCATACCTTAAGCCCCTGCTTCTGAAGGTACGCTGTGCCAACCAGCTGCATTGGCATTACCTGGAGCGTCTTAGAAACACAGAATCTAAGGTCTCATGTCAGACCTTCTGAATGAGATCTGCATTTTAACAAGATCCCAAAATGATTTGTATGCTTTTTCTAATGTTTGGAAAACTATGCCATAGATCAGACTTTTTCTTAAAGAGCCAGACAGTAAATATTTTAGGTTTACAGCCTACTCTTTGTCAGAATAATTCAACTCCACCATTGCAGTATAAAAGCAGCCATAGACAATACATAAACAAATGAGTGTGGCTGTGTTCCAATCTTTATTCACAAAACAGGCAGCTCACAACATTTTTACAACCCATGCCACAGACTATCTTTCCCAAGCAGATCACTCAGTAAACTGAAGACAACTGGTGGTTAAATCCTTACATGAGCGCCTTCCTATTTGGTATCAGTTGTTGCTTAAAGAGAGCCTGGGCACACAGGTTATATAGTAGACAATTCCATCTTGAAATTCTAGTAGCTTGACTTCTGTTCTTATCTAGGTGGGTTATCATCTACTTCCACATGTATATGTAAATGCTACTTAAGTTAGCTTCCCGGTGGTCTCAGCCTTTAAAAATATACAATTTGATGGCATATTTTCTTTGTCTTTGTGGAAGAACAGTGCTTTATGGGAGTAATTATCACTTACTTTGCTTGTAGCAAATAAAGTTGAAACTTTTTTTTTAAGTAGGCTCCATGGACCACATAGGGCTTGAACTCATGATCAAAATCAAGTGTCATATGCTCTACCCTGGGCCAGCCAGGTGCATCAAAGATAACAAAACTTTAGTAGGAAAATGGTGATAGGATGACTTTTTAGCTCTCAGGCAGTAAAGAGTAGCTTAAAGTCAGTTATTTGACTCTCAGTAGTTTCTTCGAAGTAGAAGAGCTAACTAAAGTGCTTCAAGACATCTATTTTGTTTTATATACCTTATGTAGAAGTTACTTTTTACCTTCTAAAACTCTATCCTCAAGGTGACTTTTGTGAGAGTAAAAAAGCTCAAGTTTGAAGAATGGTCATTTAGAGGTCGAGAAAGTAGCTATTGTGAGGAATGATGGTAATACATCAAATGGAGATTGAAATATTTTGCCTTGTTTTTAAATCTCTCCTGACTTGATAAATAGTACAAGGAAGGTCAGGTCACCAATGTGAAGCAGAAACAGAACTTTTAACCAGCTAATTTGAAAGCAGGAAACAGATTCTTGGAGCTCTGGCCAACAGGAATGATGTTAAAAAACACTTAAGAAATTCCTGGAACTTACATATATTGTATCTGTTCAGTCTATAGTGGTTGGTCTGTTCCTAGGTAGTTTCCTCTGGTTATTAAATAGCCTCTTTATTTACCCAATAGATGGCATATACGTTGGGTAAAAGATGCGGATGTCATGATGAACTTTGGGAATCACTGTTTTTAAATTTTATTTTTTATTGTGGTAGAAAGCATATACCTCAATTGTGTGGTTTAGTAGTGCCAAGTACAATTCATACTGTTGTATAACAATTTCCAGAACTTTGCATTTTGCAAAACTGAAACTCTAGGCCCACTAACTACCAGTTCCCCTGCACTTTGACAACTACCCCTTTACTTTGATATTTTGACCTCTTTAAATATTTTGTGTTAGTGGAATCATATACGTCCTTTTGTGACTGGCTTATTTTGCTCTGCATAATGTCCTCAAGGTTCATTCATATTGTAGCATGTGGTAGGATTTAAGGCTGCAAAATATTTCATTATATGCTTATATCACATTTTCTTTATCCATTCATCTACCTATAGATCTTTGGGTTGTTTCTTCTTTTTGGCTCCTGGGAATAATGCTATGATGGGTGTATAAACATCTCTGCAAGAAACTTATTTGAATTCTGAATATATATCTGGAGTAGGATAGCTGACTCATACGGTAATTCTACTTTTAATGTTGTTTTTTTTTTTAAAGATTTATTTATTTGTTTATTTATTTATTTATTTATTTATTTATTCGTGATAGACATAGAGAGAGAAAGAGAGGCAGAGACACAGGAGGAGGAAGAAGCAGGCTCCATGCCAGGAGCCTGACGTGGGACTCGATCCCGGGACTCCAGGATCACGCTCTGGGCCAAAGGCGGGCGTTAAACCACTGAGCCACCCAGGGATCCCCTACTTTTAATGTTTTGTGGAACTTCTGTACTGTTTCCCATAATGACTGCACCATTTTACAGTCCTACCAAGAGTATACAAGGGTTCCAGTCTATCTTCACCATGTTATTTTCTGTTCTTTTGATAATGGCCATTGGTAAGATATACCTCATTCTGGTTTTGATTTGCATTTCTCTTATAATCCATGATGCTGGCATCTTCTCACATGCTTTTAGAGAACTATTCAAGTCTTCTTTACATATTCTGGATACAAGTCCTTTATCAGATAACTGATGTGCAGAATTTTCTCCCACCCTGTGACTTTTTATTTTAAATGATGTCCTTTGAATTACAGATATATGAGAACTCTTTGGGTCCTACAATTAGACAAAGATTTTGTTTTTTCCTAAAAGTTTTATACTCTAGCTATTAGGTCTAGAATTTTTGTGTAAAATGAGGTAGGGGTCTAAATTTATCTTTCTGCAAGGATGTCCAGTGTCTTCCACACCTTTGTCGAAAATTACCTGTCCTTGGTCCTTTTGTTGGAAACCAACTGCTCATATATGTGAGAGTTTACTTCTGGACTTTCAGTTCTATTCCACTGATCTGAATACTGGTTCTTATGCCAGAACCATTCTGTCTTGATTTCTCTAGCTTTGTGGTCAGTTTTGAAATTGAGGAATGTTTCTTTCAATTCTGTTCTTTATCAAGGTTGTTTTAGCTACTTTGGGCCCTGTGCATTTCCAAAGCCTGTTAGGATTTTGACTGAGACTGTGTTCAATCAATGTGTAGGTTAGTTTAGCAAAACAAAACAAAATAAACCCACATTTTGCCTAAATAGTAATTGCCCTATGCAATCAGTTTCTGGCTGGAGTTGCTAAGATCTGAGTTCACGTATATTAGGTCCTACCCATGGAATAGTGGCTGATTCTTCCTAAGAAATAAGCATGTTGCTTCTTGCCTTATGGAATTCCACAAATACCTGATTTTTATGTTTATCCAGAGATTTATTATGAGGATATCCTCCTTCATACCTCCACAGGTAGACAACTTGATCCTGCTTGCCATACAGTATGTTCCAAGTCCCTACCAGAGTACAAAGTTAATGTTTATCTTCATGAATCTCTGGCAACATCTCTTGACAAATTTTGTTGTGTGCTTCTAGGCATTTCAGTTTAACACTGTAAAACTATAATTTGTAGAGCCTGCTTGTTTCCTTTTTGGCTAGGAGATTAGAATGAGCATCTTTTCTTGGATCAACTTTCAGGACAAATAAGGATTTTAACCAGCTGTCTTCTCAAGCTCTGTTATTGGAAGACGTCATTCTCTGGAGCCTGGGCAGGCGGCTGCGGATTGATACTGCTCTGCGGACATGTAGCACTGCCCCCACCATCTTGTTCTGCTGCCTTGGCTCCTTTAGAATCATTAATTATTAATGACCAAAAAGCTTTCTAATTATGACTGTCCTGCCCATGTAAGATTAAGCCCAGTTTTTTGTCTTGCCAAGAAAATTGTTTTCATATTTCATATTTTTAGAGGATAAATTACTTATGGGATGGCCTGTTTGCTGATTTGAAAGAACCAATCAGTTTAACTAGATTCTGGTTGGTTAATGTGATGAAACATAGGATCCAGGACCTAAAACTTCTCGGAAAAAATTACAAAAATTTGTTCTTTTTGTGTAACATGTTTTATTTAGTATTCTTACAGAATACACAAAATAAGTACTAGGATAACCCAAACCTAACACCATATATATAGTGACTGATATATTTTTTTTCTTCTCTATAGGAAAGCACAAGAAGAAGACAGAAGTATTATGAGTCTCAAGAAATTCTGAATGAAATAAAAAGTTCTCCACAACAAGCCAGCAGTATACAATTCCCAAATTCATTTTATGAACCCTATCAAGATTTTACCAGTCCAGATATATTCAATAATTCAAGATCTTCCTCTTGGTATACATATACTTCTACAACTGGTTTGGAGGTCACAGACTTTACTCTTAGTGAAGAGACAAAGGCAGACATGTATTATTATGGCTTCATCATTCTTTTTCTTTTGACTTTAGTATGTCTTGCTTTATATTTTCTCTGAAGAGCTCAAATAAAATCCTTTTGATAATTTTTAAAGTTGCCAGTTCTTCACAGAAATGTTACATTCTTATTTCAGGATTTCCTCCCAGACATTTTCAAGGTAATTGGCTTGTAAAAAGAGAACACATTTTAACAAAGTAAGTTTGTGGACATTCTAAAAATAAGACTGCTTTGTACTAGAAAATAGTGTCATGATACAGTTTAGAAAATACTTTTTTTGGTCAAAGGAGCGATTTAAAAAAGATGTAACAAAATGTTTTAGATAGATAGATAGATATAGCATATCAGCTTATCTTCCAAAACATGTTACTAAAAGCTAGGCACATTATATGAAATGTGATTAATGATTTTCTTACCTTGCTGCAATATGGGCATTCACCAAATATGATGTTAAAACTCTGTCTACTAGTCAGTAGTCCTCTCAACCACTAAAGATTTTAAAAAGAGAAGATAAAGGGAGCAGTGTCAGCATGATTACAAATCACAGATACTCCAAATAGCACATCCTTTGAGTACATATTCTAAAAGATTTGCCTTCTTAATTTTCTTTTACAAAAAGTAAAGGGAACATATCCTGAACCAATACCAGACTGGTAATATGCTGAATAACAAGGGGAGACCAGCATGGATTTCAAGGTCAATGCCATTGGTTTATGGGCCCCTTTATGCACTTTCTCAACTCCCAAAACAGTCACAAAAATAATGCACACAAGTCCATGTGGTTCACAGACCCCACCTAAAATCATTTATTACAAATTAAGCATTGCTTCTATAAAAGATACCATAGGCTCTTGAATATTTAGGTCTTAATCACCAATACTGGGTTAATTCTCAATCCATTAATTAGAAGCATGAGGTAGTCCATTTTTAAAAATTAAATGAACATTCATTATTACAAAAGAAAGCATATGTTCCCTTAAGAATATCTCTATAATTAGACCTGGTACTTTATGATTTTAATATAAGTAAATTGACATCTCTACATTCTCCATTGTTAAAGTGCAGATAACACCAACTGCCATCTCTAAGCACAAAAACGGGAGGTGATATTAAAGAAGACAAAGCACGATACAACTACAAGATGTTCTACATATATATGCATATATGGTTAATCATGTCAACTGTGCACTAAGATGAATGCCATAGAGATCAAGTGACTACATAGGAATGAAAGCAGAATTCATATATAGTAAATAAATAGTAAAAGGTTAATGCATTCTTCTCAATATCAAATGTAAGATTCTTACATTTAGTCTATACTTGTGCACTCTGAAAAGTAACAGACTTGATAGTGCTACTTCCCTTTCATCTTATTGCCACCACTACTCCCATTTGGATGAGTCTACAGAGTTTGCACTGTGGTTATTACAGGAGATATTTACTTGAAGAAACCAAGATAACATCAATTTGATTTGTGAGCATCAATAAGCAGTCCATGAACATATTCTAGATATTTTTTTTCCCTGTTTGGGATTTCTTCACTTATTAGTGACCAGGATGAAAAAAATGAAACCACATGAGCATCTGGAAATGAACTGGTAAAGAAGCTAATGGCAATAGAGATCACCATTCACTAAATAGATTTTAGACTCCTGTATTCCTATGTCATGGTAGCCAAAAAAGTCTTGCCAAGGTTATTTTTTCATTCGTACCTCGTATAAGCATATTTGATGGAAAGGCTGTCCACACTGTAAATTATCACACACTTGATCAGGAATGGCACCATCAAGCTGATAGGCATAACAAATCCCACAATCCATAGAAAAATCCTTCAAAAGAAAATAAATATAAGCATATGTGTTTAAAACACACATGATAAAATAAGAAAAAATGAGTAATACGTATAAATATTAACTTTATATAAAGTTTTTATAAAGGTAGCTATATCACTATATTACAGAAATAGTTACATCACTATTTAACACCTTAGAAAAGCTATTTGTGAAAAGAATACTTCCTTTTTCATCCAACAAGTAACACACACCGATCTCCTCAAAAAGAGATTCTATTTTGGGCTCAGTTTTCCCATATTGTACGTCAATATAATGGCACAGTAGTATGCAAAGAGAAGAACTGACATTAGCTAGTGATTACTAAACTTCAAAATTCTATAACTAAAGGAATAAGACAAAAATATCCCCACCACTTTGAGTCTTCAACCTTTCAGCAGCTTTATCAAAAATCAATTCTAAGTTTATTATTTTTGCAACACAGTAATGTCTATTCATTTTTAAAAACTGTACAGCCACCTTTCACAAATACATCAAGCTAATTAAAACTTTATTTCAATGATTCATAAGTAGATAGTAACAGAATATCCAAACATCTCATTAGCTACTTTGGACCTTTCCCCCTATTTTTAATAATAAAGATGTCTGTCATTAATCACTTTACTGCTATGAAGACCATGAAAAAAGTATACTTAAACCACTTATCAAAGGTTAACAAGTTCTTTGATGCTACTGTTGCTTGCAGTTCAGAAGTCTGTTATAATATTCTTCCAATTCCCCCCCTTTCAGCCTCATTTTTCTCTGGTGTCTAAAAGACGAACATTTAACTTTCATTATGCTATGCTGTTTGGAATATCAAAGCACTGATAAAACTTACAGATTTTTCCAGGTTAGCACGAGCTGGAAAATCTATTTCTAAAACATCTTTCAAGTTTTGTAACAGACTATTTTCTGGATCCCTGAAAACATGAAAAGAATTTTGTTACTAAATTTGCAAATTAATAGAAAACATAATTGTATTGCAAAGTTACCTACCACAAATGTATGTTTCTGCTCAGTTTAATTCCCAGCGGTTTTACCACTTCAGATGGGGGGAAAAAAAAAGTTTAATAATTTAGCATCTGCTGCTCTCACTTTGTGAAGTGACATTTAGCACAGAATTTTTTTTTAACTGAGATATAACTGACATACAACACTATTAGTTTTAGGTGTACAACATAATGATTTGGCATATGTATGTATTACGATACACTTACTACACAGTTTAGTTAACATCTATCACTGCATGTAGTTACAAATTTCTGATGAGAACATTTAAGATCTATTCTCTTAGCAGCTTTGAAATATACAATATTGTTAAATACAGAACTTGCTAATTACTGAACTATAAAATCTAAATCATGTATGTTTTAAAAACTACAAAAGTACATAGTTCAGAATGATGAGACATTTTCATTTAAAATGATTACCAATATATTGTGATATTTTAGAGTATTTTAACAGTACAAGATAATTTTATGACTCTGTTAAAAACACTTAAATATGAGAGCTCATACCATGGTCAGCTCCAAGAAAGCAGCACTCAGGAAGCATAGTGGGATGCCTGGGGTCAACCTCTATATTTATTGAAGCCTTATTCTCTAAAATATAAGAATATTAAAGTTTATAGAAATAGTTCATCAGGCAAAAAGTAAAGGAGCACTTATCTGGATGCTTACTGTACCAACGGATAGATTAGCTAATGTTTTATAGTTTTTTAAATAAGTATATTAGTATTTTATAATCTAATATAAATTTTGAAATTACGATTATGACTAAAGATTTGGGGATCCATCCAGAGTTTCAAAATACACAGTCAATTCACTGAGTTACTACAATTAATTTATACTAGAATTCTGGTCAGAATTTTATTGCAGTTTAAATAAAAATTACCTATAGGGTGATAAAGATCTTTAATGTTAAAAAAAAATAGCAAGATTGAGAGATAATTATCTAAATGACTTCTATGACTTTCTTGAAAAGCAGAACTGTGGTCAAACATAAGACCGAACACAATAAATGGTAAAAACAACATGTTTATGATTTTTTATGAAACTTTATCAAAACATTATCAATAATCACTTTTAATATAAATAGACTAAATGCTCCAACCCAAACACAGGGTGTCAGAATGGTAAAAGAAAAAAAAAAAAAAAAAGACCCATCTATATGCTGCCTGCAAAAGACTCATTTTAGACTTAAAAACACCTGCAAATTGAAAGGGAGAGGGTGGAGAAACATTTATCATGTAAATGGGTTTCAAAAGAAAGATGGGAGTAACCATATTTATATCAGACAAACTAGACTATTTTTTAATTCAATTAACATATAGTATATTATTTCAGGGGTAGAGTTTAGTATTTATCAGTTGCATATAACTCCCAGGGCTCATTACACCACTTGCCCTCCTTAATGCCTATCACCCAGTTACCCCATTCCCCCACCCACCACCCCTCCAGCAACCCTCAATATGTCTTCTATAGTTAAGAATCTCTTATGGTTTGTCTCCTTCTTTGATTTCATGTTACATTTACCCTCCATTCCTCTATGCTCCTCTGTTTTGTTCCTTAAATTCCACATCTGGGTGAAATAATGTAATTTTCTCTAACTTATTTCACTTAGCAATAATACCCTCTATTTCCACCCATGTCATTGCAAATGGTAAGATTTCACCTTTTTGATGGCTAAGTAATATTACAACCCACACAGACAGACACACACACACACCACTCCACATCTTCTTCATCCATTGATATGTTGATGGACATCTGGGTTCTTTGCATATTTTAGCTATTATGGACACTGCTCCTATAACACTGGGGTGCAGGTGCCCCATCAAATCACAATGTTTGTATCCTTTGGATAAATACCTAATAGTGCAACTGCTGGGCCATAGGGTAGCTCTATTGTTAACTATGGACAAACTAGACTTTAAACCAAAGATTATAACAAGAGATGATAAAGAAGGGCATTATATCATAATAAAGGAAACAATCCAACAAGAACATCTAACAATTGTAAATATTTATGCACCCAGTAGAAGCACCCAAATATATAGAACAATTATTAAAAAACAAAGGAGCTAAGAGAGAACAGTAATAGGGAACTTTAGGACCCCATTTACATTAATAGATCATCTAAGCATATCAACAAGAAAACAATGGCTCTGAATGACATACTGGACCAGATGCACTAAACAGGTATTTTCAGAACATTCTACCCTAAAACAGCAGAATACCCATTCTTTTCAAGTGCATATAGAATATTCTCCAGAATAGATCGCATATTAGGTCACAAAAACAGGCCTCAACAAATACAAAAAGATTAAAATCATACCATTCACCTTTTCTGACCACAATGCTATGAAACTTAGTCAACCCACAAGAAAAAATTGGGGAAGACCACAAATACATTGAGGTTAAACAACATGCTACTAAACAATGAATGGGGTCAAACAGGAAATAAAAGAAGAAATTACAAAATACATGGGAACAATTGAAAATGAAAAGACAACAGTCCAAAACCTTGGGGATTCAGCAAAAGTGGCCCTAGGAGGGAAATATGTAACAGCAATACAGAAATACCTCCAGAAGCAAGAAAAATCTCAAACAACCTAACCTTACACCTAAAGAAGCTAGAAAAATAATGACAAAGCCTAAAGCCAGTAGAAGGAAGTAAGATTAAAGCAGAAATAAATGATATAAAACTAAAAAAAAACACCCCCCCCCCCCAAAAAAAAACAGATCGATGAAACCAGGTGCTGGTTCTTTGAGAAAATAATAATAATAATAATAAACCTCTAGCCAGACTTACCAAAAGAAAAGAGAGAAGGGGTCCAAATAAATAAAATCACAATGAAAGAGGAGAAATAACAACCAAAACCACTGAAATACAATTATAAGAGAATATTATGAAAAACTATATGCCAACAAACTGGGATAACCTGGAGGAAATGGATAAATTCCTAGAAACGTAAATTACCAAAACTGAATTAAAAAGAAACAGAAAACTTGAACAGACTAATAACGAGCAAAGAAATTGAATCAGTAATCCAAAAACTCCCAACAAACAGAAGTCCAGAGTTAGATGGCTTCACAGGTGAATTCTACCAAACTTTAAAAGAAGAGTTAGTACCTAGTTCTCAACTATTTGGAATAGTTCTTAAACTATTCCAAAAAATGGAAAAGGAAGGAAAACCTCCAGATTCATTCTATGAAGCCAGCATTTCCTGATACCAAAACCAGATAAAGACTCCAGTCAAAAAGAGAAATTTTGGTCAATATCCCTGAAGAGCATGGATGAAAAAATTCTCAATAAAATACTAGCAAGTTGAATACAAAAATACATTCAAAAAAATCATTCACCATAATCAAGAAGGATTTATTCCTGGTCTGCAATGGTGGTTCAATATTCACAAATCAATCCATGGGATATATATACCATAGTAAAAGAAGGATAAGAGTCATTTCAATAGATGCAGGAAAGGCATTTGAGAAAATACAATATTCATCATTCATGATAAAAACTCTCAACAAAGTAGAGTTAGAGAAAACATACCTCAACATAAAGGCCATCTATGAAAAATCCACAAATATCATCCCCAATGAGGAAAAACTGAGACCTTTTCCTCTATGATCAGGAATAAGACAGGGATGTCCACTTTCACTACTGTTATTTAACATAACATTGGAAGTCCTAACTACAGCATTTGGCAAAAAAGAAATAAAAGGCATCCAAATCAGCAAGGAAGAAGTCAAACTTTCACTCTCTGCAGATGACATATATTCTACATACAAAACCCACAAGACTCCATAAAAAAAAAACTGTTGGAATTGATAAGTGAATTCAGTAAAGTTGCAGGATACAAAATTAGCGTTCATAAATCTGTTGTATTTCTATACACCAATAATGGATCAGCAGAAAGAGAAATTAAGGAATCAGTCTCACAACTGTACCAAAAACAAGATACCTAGGAATAAACCTAACCAAAGAGGTTAAAGACCTGCACTCTGAAAACTATAAAACAATTATCAAAGAAATTGAAGATGACACAAATAGACATTCTATTGAAGATTAAAAGAAAAAATATTGTCAAAATGTCTATATTACCCAAAGCAATCTACACATTTAATGTAATCTCTAGCAAACTACCAACAGCATTTTTCACAGAACTAGAACAAATGATCCTAAATCTTGTATGGAACCACAAAAGATCCTGAATAGCCAAAGCAATCTTGAAAAAGACAAGCAAAGCTAGAGGCATCACAATTCCAGACTTCAAATTATATTATAAAGCTGTAGTGATCAAAACATCATGGTATTGGCACACAAACACACACACAGGTCAATGGAACATAATAGAAAATCCAGAAATAAACCTACAACTATATGACCATTGAATCTTTGACAAAGCAGGAAAGAATATCCAATGGGAAAAGAATAGTCTTCCAACAAATGGTGATGGGAAAACTGGGACAGAAACATGCAAAGGAATAAATTAAACCACTTTCTTACACCAAACACAAAAATAAATTCAAAATGGGTGAAAGACAACCTGAGTGTGAGACCTAAAACCATAAAAATCCTAGAACACAGGCAGTAACCTCTTTGTAACACTGGCCATAGCAACTTCTTTCTAGGTCTTCTGAGGCAAAGGAAACAAAAGCAAAAATAAGCTATTGAAACTTCATCAAAATAAAAAGTTTCTGCACAGAAAAGGAAACAACAAAACTAAAAGGAAGCCTACAGAATGGGAAAAGATATTTGCAAATGACATATCTGATAAAGTGTTAGTATCCAAAATATAAAAGAATGTATAAAACAACACCCCCCAAAAAACAAATAATCCAATGGGAAAATGGGCAGAAGACATGAATAGACATTTCTCCAAAGATCTACAGATGGCCAACAGACACAAAAAGATGCTCAAAATCACTCTTTATCAGGGAAATATAAATCAAAACTCTAATCAGATACCACTTCACACCTGTTGGAATGACTAAAAACAACATAAACAGGTGTTGGTGAGAATGTGGAGAAAGGGGAACCCTCTTGCACTCACTATGGGTTGGAATTCAAACTGGTACTGCCACTCAGGAAAAGAGTATGAGCTTCCTTAAAAAGTTAAACATGAGAACTACCCCACGATCCAGCAATTGCACTATTAGGTATTTTCCCAAAGAATACAAAAATACTAATTCAAATGGATACACGCACCCTGATGTCTACAGCAGCATTGTCTATAAAAGCCAAATTATCTACAGCCAAGGGTCCATCGACTAATGAATGGATAAAGAAGAGGTGATATAGATATACAATGAAATATTACCCAGGCATAAAATACAATAAAATCTTGCCATTTGCAATTATGTGGATAGAGCTAGGGAATATTATGCTAAGTGAACTAAGTCAGTCAGGGAAACACAAATACCATGTGATTTCACTCATACTGGAATTTTAAAACTTAAAAAATATAGAAAAAAATCTTTACTGAGTTCTTTTGTCCCATGTGAAGCTTTCTATTGTAAGTTAACAATGGATTCTATCCATATTAAATCAGAAATTCATTCAATACATAAACAAAAACAACTAAACTGTTTAATAGAATCTAAGAAAATCTATTTCTACTTGGCACCAGATTCTTTTTATGAACTCTATCTGCAGGAATATTGTATTAATTTCAGAAGTTTTACTATTTTTAAAGGTATACATTAATATTAATATAAATAAAGTCTACTTGGATTTTATTTTTACAGTAAAAATGGTTTGATAAATTTCATATACTATAGCATTAGCTTTTGGCTAACGCTGGCAATAACATGAGCTCAATTACAACAGACCTGACAAAAAGATAATCATGTAAAATTTTAAAAATGACTACAAATCATTCATGGGAAAAACAAAAATACAATTTAACTTATAATCTCATTTGTTTACACATTCTTTACCATGAGCACAAATTCCATATTAGCCTTTAGCAATGTCATGTACTAAAGGCCCCAGAAATTACTTAACAGTGGGTACATTTAATATACTTCAATTAATTTGTTAAAAACTTGGCCTTAAAAAGGCAAATCAATGCTTGAAGGGAAAATAAAAAGAGCTTAAAGGTATATATAGAGAGTGAATAAAAACCAGGTTGTTTATGCTGAAAATGAGAAATATAATAAAAGGTATATTTAATCATTACCTGATCAAAATAATTATTTAAATGGAGTCATGAAGGAAATTAATTACTATAGTTCTTTGATGAAAATATTTTCATTAATATCTATTTGTTTACAAATATACCATAATTTGTTATTCCAAATTAAATACCATTAGACTTCTTAGACGGAGTAACAATACTAATTGTAGAACTGCTGCACAATACTTTCCTTTTCTCATAAATACATGTTACTTTTCTCCCAGATAATCTATTATGCCTGGGGGAAAAACTACAAAAATTTATAATGTGGATATGATTCACAACAGAATTTTGTAATATCCTTTGGAATATATACCTTTTAACAATTTATTTGGGCTAAGAAAAACACGAAGGAAACATAAACAGGTATAATCATCAAACTACACTACTTACTGTGAACTCAAATACAGCTTAATATATCTAAAATATTGAGAGCTTGAATTCTAAAACTAACATATATTACTTGTTCATAATGAAAATACAGTAATAATTTTATAATAAAGATAATATGGTAATATTGCACGGATATTTATAGTTATATCACATATTCATTAATATGTATTTATAGTAAAGAAAATACTTAAAACATGTCTAATTATTATTTTGTGCTTTCTATTTACTCTTCACTGACATGCATGGCCACTTCAGCTTTTTTTATCCTCTCAATTTTGTCAGAAAATATTCCCAGATCTGTTCATATTAATCTTATCTAGTTTCATGGATGAAGACTTTCATTATTATAATTTTTTCCTAAGTAATAATGCAAGTTTTGAAAAACTTGTTTCACTATTTCTGTGCTAATTAGAAGCTAATTAAACAGTATCTCTGAATAATACTTCCATTGGATCATCACCTTTTATAATGAAATACCTCAGTACTTGCCCTTTTCTCCTCCATATATACAAATGAATATTTACATTCAAATACATAGTAATAAACCACAGTTCATCCCAAAAAGTTTTAATCGTTGACTTCATGCAAAAAAGTCTCACCTATGAGTCCAATGTCCTCTTTAGATCCATTTTCCTAAGTAATACAAAGTACAAACACACATACGCGAAAAGCCTCCTTAATCCTTTTTCTTACCTAGTACAATTCTGCGTGTTGTTGCACTCCGGGTAGGTTTTTCTGGCTCAAGTACCCAAGTCTTCTCATCGATTTCATCCATAACATCCCAGAATGCCTTCAGTGATTCTAAGGCTGCCAAAAACTGACTGTAAATGCTTATTAAGGAACTCTGTGAAAGACAGATAAAAGCTGCATAAGTTGCAGGACACTCTTATCAACAGCAGATAATCTTTCACTTAAAACACAATTCTATTTAGAAATTTTAAGCTCTGTTTCATTTCAGCTGAAACTATTCTAGTAAACAAGAGTCAACTCTCCCCACTTCATGTCTCTTCATCTCCATTAGCATTGACAGAATCTTTTGATTGTCATTACAACTGTGCATCTTACTAGGAATTGTTTTTTAAAGACCATATTTATTTTTATTATGATGCATTCTGTACTCTATTTATAGAATTACTGATACAAGATGACATGTAGGTACTTTATTAGTGACTATACTATATACATATTGAGTATAGTGTCTATGTAATTTTATATGAAAGTTATCAAGTTATCTAGTATGCAGTTATGAAGTGCAGCATTATTTTTAATTCGATTAAATTACTTTAAAAATTATTAACTTTACAGACTTATTTAGGCAGAGTATAAAAAGGTTCTACATATATTTCCCATAAAGTTTTTGATTAAATTCAAATAATAATGCAGTACATTTTTTATAATATGGATCTATTAATGAGAATAATGCATCTTTTGGTGAGTGGGGAAAAATGTTTAATTGGGGCTGAAGGTTAGTGTTCCCCTTTATCAAAATCAATTGCAAATGTTTATCTGTTAGCGCCTGTAAAGAAATTTTACACGTCATCCCTAAAAATGTCTTCTCATGCACACAGGCACCATAGACAGTACTGACAAAGACCGATATAAATACAGAAGCATAGGATTTTAATAGAAACTTTTCATTACCAGAAAGAATCTGTAGATATTATAAGGTTCTACTCTTTTTTTTAAAGAGGTAAAATTGTCATACATTGTATCAGTCTCAGGTATACTACTTAATTATTTGTATACACTGTGAAAAAAATCAGTAAGTCTAGTTATCTGTCACCATACAAAGTTACAAAAAATTTTTCTGTCCTTGTGACAAAAACTTTTAAGATTTACTCTCTTCCCAACTTTCAAATATGTAATATAACATTTTTGACTAGATTTTACACATTTCTAATAATTCGAACAAATTACAAATAAGATTTCTTCTAATATTAAATAAATCTTTAGCCAATGACTGAATTCAGTATTTCAGACATTAATCTTTTATGGGAATTAGATACATTTTCACTAACAATAAGACCTAAAGCCATTACTGATTTTTTAAAGATTTTATATATTTATTTGAGAGAGGGGGAGAAAGAGAGAGAGAGAGAGAGCGAGCGAGCATGCATTCCAGGACCCTGAAATCATTCCCTGAGCCAAAGTCAGAAGTTTAAAGGACTGAGCCACTCAGGCACTCCTACCATTACTGATTTAAAAAATCAATTTATAATTATTTTCAAAGACAAGAGTTTCTTATAAAGTAATGTTAAAAGGTATCACTATTTACTAAATATTTTTATATTAAAAGCATCCAAAACGAAAAGGTTAAAGGAAGAATTAAATACATTATTGTTTCAAATAAGCAAAACTTATTTTTTTAAAAAATCACTGAAAACGTTATAAATGTATTTAACCCAAATAATTGATAAAAAACAGTAATATGAGAATGCAGTACACCTTGAGTAATGTAAGAAAAAAGTACTCATTTCCTTAAAGGTATATTTTGTACTTCTATGTGCTTAAGGAAAACCCATTTCATCTCATCACTTCAGTCAGAGTTTACACCTAGATGAAGTCATGGCTCAGTTTCACAAAGCAGGTTTCACTCTGCAACCTAAATAAACCGGGGGGAAAAGTTAAGAGTAGGAACAAGAACTTGTTCTCTTTTGGAATACCATACTTATCAACAAGTTGGAGGCCAAAATCCAGAAATCAGAAACCAAACTCTCAAGTTTTGTTTTGTTTTCACTATGGGCTGTACTCTATTTCCTCTTTCATTAAATGTGCCACAATTCTTTAGATATCCAAACATGAAAACAGCTGTGATCCTTACAGATTTCTTTTTACACCTAATACATTCAATAACTAAAGACCTGTTTTTATTTTTAGCATAGCTCTTGGTAGTTCTATTTACTCTAGTATTATGCACTATTACAATAACCGCCCCCAATCTTATTTCTACATCCAGACATGCCATCACTGACTTCACATACCTCACCACAGAATACCCAATACCCTATCTCAAACGTAAAACTGAACATTAGTTGTCTCACTCAAAACAATCTTCGAACTGGATTTTGTCCCCTCTAGTCATATGCCCCTGAAGTCCATTATTTATAATGAGGTTGATATTTGTATTCTGCAAACCTGATACTGTAACTTCCTGGCTGACAACAAACAATGTAGGTGCAGTTCTTCTCAGTGATACGCTTTCCTTTGTAATACCACCACTTAAGGACAGCAACACAAATTCCAAAAGCGCTCAATAAATATTTAAGTAAACTGAAGTCAACTACCTGATATAAAAATATTTATGACCTTTGTCATTTTATTCACTAAGGCTACTGTTATTTACAGATAGCAAGCAAATTATGTTTTATGTTATTAAAATCACAGTTCTTTCTCATAGTTTGCCATTACACTGTTTCCTATGTATCCATAGATATGTTTACACAGAGTAAACTGAAATACTTTCTTTCCATGGGTAGTATATTTACCACCCCAAGCTTCAGTAACCATCTTCTCTACCTATGATCATTCTCATATTTCTTTAGGCCACGTAGAGACCTCCAGAACTGCTCAGCCAGGGCTATACAGATGATCTCTATAAGGCTAACAGACACTTCATATTCCTACTGCTCCACACTTATCTCATTATCTTCCCAGAGAAATCTTCCCCTCATAGTTTTTTTTTTTTCTTCCCTCTAGGTGACAGAGGATACTACTTGCCCTGTTGCCCAAACCAGGAATCTAAGCATAGATTACTAACTAGATAACTAGAGTACTACAAAACCCTTCTAACTGAATTTTCTTCCCTTAGTCATAGCCCCCTAAAACCCATTATTTACACTGCAATTAAATTGGTTTTTGTATTCTGCAGATCTGATACTATAATTTGTGTACAATAAGGCATTGATCATCAGATTCATATCAATCTGCTGAAAGTATGTTGGGTTTTTCAATAGCTTTATTGAGATATAAATGATATACAAAGAACTATATTTAACCTGTATGAATATGGGCATATGGGCATATGCATACACTCATGATACCATCACCACAATCAAGGTAATAGATGTATACACACTTCCCCAAAGCTTCCTTGTGTCTTTTTCGGGGGTTTTTGGTAGTAACACTTAACACTTCTCAAGTTTGAAATGCATGATACTGTATTGTTATGTACAGGCAGGTTGTATAGCAGCATAGCTGAAACTTTATTTTTAGTGAGCTCTATGTCCAATGTGGGACTCAAACTCAAAACCCTGAGATCAAAAGAGTCACATGCTCTACTGACTGAGCCAGCCAGGCACTCCTAGCCTAGATGAAACTTTATACCCACTGAACAATTCCCCACTTCCCCCACCTTCCAGGCCTTGGCAACCAGTATTGTATTCTCTGTACATATGACTGTTAGATACTTCATGTTAGAAATATGCACTATTTGTCCTGTGACTGTTTTATTTCAGTTTGCATAATGTCCTCCAGATTCATCTGTATTTTTGCAAATGGCGGGATTTTCTTTGTCCTTAAGGCTGTCTGTATATGGCGTATTTTCTTTCTTTCATGTGTATATACCACATTCATTTGTTGATAGACCCTTGGATTTTTTCCTATCTTTGCTATTGTGAGTAACGCTACAATGAACCTGCAAGTGCATTGGTATCTCTCTGAAATTCTGTTTTCAGTCCTTCAGGATATATACCCAGAAGCGGGGTTGCCAGAGCATATAGTAGTTACATTTTTTATTTTTTGGAGGCACACCCACACTGTTTTCCACTGTTGCCACACCATTTTACACTCCCACCAATAGTGTACAAGGGTTCCAATTTTTCCACATCCTTGTCAACACTTGCTATTTCATGGTTTTTATTGTTGTTGTTTTTAAATAACAGCCATCCTAACAGGTGTGGGATGATAGCTCATTTTAGTTTTGAATTTGCACTTGTTTTGCACTTTAAGTTTTGATTTACACTTTGATTTGCACTTGATAATTAATGATGTTGAGCATCTTTTCATATCCCTGTTGTTGATTTATATGTCATTTTTGAAGAGTATCTTTTCACAAATCCTTTGCCCAGTTTTTAACTGGGTGGTGGTTAATAATAATAATTATTATTATTATTACCACTGCTATTGAAGGGTTTCTTTCATATTTTGGATTAACACATTATCAGATATATGGCTTGCAAGTATTTTCTTCAATTCCATAGGGTGCCTTATCATTCTGTTGATTGTCCTTTACTATGATAAGTCTTTTAGTTTGCTATAGTCCCATTTACCTATTTTCCCTTTGTTGCCTATGCTTCTGGTACCAATCAAGAGATTATTACCAAAACTCAGCACAGGAAGTATTCCCCTATGTTTTGTATTGGGAGTTTTTTAGTTTCACATCTTATAGTTAAGTCTTTAATTCATTTTAATTTTTGTATACAATGCAAAGGGCAGGCCCAATTTCCTTTTCAGCATGTGGATAACCAATTTCCCACTACCATCTGTTGAAGAGATTATTACTCTTCAAAATCAGCACAAGAATGGCTCTTTCCTTTCTCTCCACTAATAACTATATCTGTATTTAAAAATCTTTTATTACCTATTTCATTGTCAACCCAAGGAAAAGCTAACCAAAAAACAAAACAAAACAAAAAGTCATAAAATGTTTTCACAGTGGTATGTTTCATTTGAAAGTAAGTACACTGAAACACAATGTCCATTTCTGGTGTGCCTGACTATAAATGAAGTCCTAAACATAACTCTACTTAAAATTAACTCTGCAATTGAACAAAAAAAGATATCTTTAAAAAAAAAAATGACAGTTAAAAAGAAAAAAAATACAACAACCCTGGAACTAGAAGTCAGTTGGTAATTACAGAAAAAGTAAATTTTAAATCCTAAAAGTCATCATCAGATTTTACTATGTACTGATGTGAAGCAGATACATTAAATATTATTTTTAGAGGCAGCCCGGGTGGCTCAGTGGTTTAGTGCTGGCCTTCGGCCCAGGGCCTGATCCTCAAGACCTGGAATTGAGTCCCATGTCGGGCTCCCTGCATGGAGCCTGCTTCTGTCTCTGCCTCTCTCTCTCTCTCTCTCTCTCTCTCTCTCTCTGTGTGTGTGTCTCTCATGAATGACTGAATGAATGATTAAATAAATAAATACTTTTTTAAAAAAAGTTAAAAATATATCATTTTTATGTCCCAGATAAAGAAAAGAGTCCAAAAAGGTGAAGAGTGGGACACAGAAATATTTCTCTTAGGAATTATAAAATCTATGAGCTCTCTACCTGCTGACACTTGGCAGGAGTTGAAGAGATGCTGTCCTCCCAAGACCTTTGTTTAAGCACATGGCAAACAAAAATAAATAATGTGGTGAAAATTGACAAAAAACAGGTACAGAAAACACAATGACCAGTCCTTAAAAATTGACCTAAATGCCTGGGGTCTAATCTCCAGGAATATTAAGTATGCCAATGTCCAAATGTCTCTCTTTGAATTCTATTATCACCACATTTCAGTGTAGGATGAAGAAGGACTTGGTTGTTGAGAGAAGGCTCCAAATATATTTGCTGCAGGTAATTGCTTATGTTGTCTATTCTAACAAAAATCAAGGATTGTAGGAGTACAAAGGGCAAAACTGGGGGGTGCCTGGGTGGTTCAGTCAGTTAAGTGTCTACTTTGACTCAGGTCATGATCTCGGGGTTGTGCGATAGAGCCCCACAGGGAGCCTGCTTCTCCCCCTCTATTTGCTGCTGCCCCTGCTTGTGCGCTCTCTCTCTCTCTCTCTCTCAAATAAATAAAATCTTTTAAAAAAAATGGGAGTACAGTCAATGCTGAAATAAAGTGAAAAGCACTAAAGCACTGTGTATGGATGTTCATTCATACAAATTATTCTGGAGGAAAAGACTGGTGGATAATTGAGGAAAGAACCAAACTTGATAGGGTGTTGGGGAAGAGAGGAAGAAACAAGAAACACAAAGAGGCTTCCAACCGTTCTGTGGTGGGGAAAGACCATCAGCATGGACCTTACCTCTTTCTCCAGAGCTGTTCATGGGTGGCTGCTGGCTCTCAGCAATCTGTGAGGGCTATTGAGTAGCCTTAGCCTGCACTTTCCTGGCACTGATTTCATGACCCTCGCCTCCCCCCACACTAACCTAGGTCGAGAGTACAAAGCAGGACCGATACAATTCAATATGATATTCAGTACAGATATTGGCAGGATGACTGCATGTAGTAAAGGGTGCAGACTAGATGGGAGAGTACTGACTGAAACAGGAACCAGCAGGCTTGGTTCAAATCTCAGCGCTGACACTCAAAGTTTAACTTCTCAGGACCTCACTTTCCCAGACTGTAACATGGGCATGTTGTGCCAGCATCATACGGTTGGAAGAGTGAGCGAGAGAATGTACATGAAACCATCTCACACAAAGTCTGACACGTGGGACATTTCCATCCTTTCCTCTTGCTTGGAGCCTCTTAGTAAGAAGGTATCAATTCTCCCTACCTTGGTTTTATATTATGACTAATAGGGTTTTTTTTTAAGGTTTTTTTATTTATTTATTCATAGAGACACAGAGAGAGAGAGAGGCAGAGACACAGGCAGAGGGAGAAGCAGGCACCATGCAGAGAGCCCAACGTGGGACTGGATCCAGGGTCTCCAGGATCACGCCTGGGGCTGCAGGTGGCGCTAAACCGCTGTGCCACCGGGGCTGCCCTAATTGTTTAACCTCATACCATAGAGAGTTTAGGCAAAAAAAAGATTCATCTTCAGAATCTTTTCAAGTGGGATGCCTGGGTGGCTCAGAGATTGAGCGTCTACCTTTGGCTCAGCGCGTGATCCCGGAGTCTCCAGATCGAGTCCCACATCGGGCTCCTTGTGCATGAAGCCAGCTTCTCCTGTCTCTGCCTCTCTCTCTCTCATGAAAAAATAAAATCTTAAAAAATGTATTTTTTCAAATGTACACAGAACACCCTCCAGAACAGATCACATGTTAGGTCACAAAACAAGTCTCAATAAATTTAAGAAAAATGAAATCATATTAAGCATCTTTTCTAATCATTATGGTATGAAACTAGAAAACAATTACAAGAAAAAGTCTGGAAAGTACACTATACATGAAGGGTAAATAACCTGCTACTAAACAATGAATGAGTCAACCAAAAATCAAAAAGGAAACTTTAAAAAATGGAGAAAAATGAAAAGACAATGGTTCAAAAATTTTGCAATGCAACAAAACCTGTTCTAAGAAGGACGCTTATAGTAATATAGGCCTACTTCAACAAAAATTAAAAAAACAGGAAAAATCTCAAACAACTTAACTGTACACCTAAAGCAGCAGACACAGAAAAATAAATAATACCCAAAGCTAGAGGAAAAGAAAGATAAATAGGAGAGTAGAAATAAATGAAATCACGATTAAAAAATAGAAAAGGTCATTAAAACCAGGAACTAATTCTTTGAAAATAAAATAAAATTGATAAGCCTTTAGCTAGATTCATCAAGAAAAAGAGAGGACTCCTATAATTAAAATGAGAAACAAAGAGAAATAACTGACACTACAAAAATAAAAAGAATTTTAAGAGATTATGAAAAATTATATGCCAATAAATTGTGGACAACCTTAGAAGAAAATGGAGAAATTTCTAGAAACACATCATCTTCCAAAACTGGATCATGAAAAAATAGAAAGTTTGAACAAACCAATTACTACTAATAAAATTGAATCAGTAATCAAAAAACTAACGAACAGGGGATCCCTGGGTGGCGCAGCGGTTTGGCGCCTGCCTTTGGCCCAGGGCGCGATCCTGGAGACCCGGGATCGAATCCCACGTCGGGCTCCCGGTATATGGAGCCTGCTTCTCCATCTGCCTGTGTCTGTGCCTCTGTCTCTCTCTCTAGCTCTCTCTGTGACTATCATAAATAATAAATAAAAATTTAAAAAAAAAACTAACGAACAAAATTCATGATAAGATAGATTCACACAAAATTACTACCAAACATTTAAAGAGAGTTAATACCTATTCTCCCCAAACTACCTCAAAAAACAGAAAAGGAAGGAAAACTTCCAAATTCATTCTACAAGGCCAGCATCACCCTGATAGCAAAACCAGAAAAAAGAAGAAACTATAGGCCATTGTCTCTGATGAACATAGATGTAAAATTCCCCACACAAAATTTAATAATACATCAAAAAAAAAAAATCATTTACCAGGTCAAGTAGGATTTATTCCAGGATGCAAAAATGGTTCAATACTGGTAAATCAATGTGATATATTACATTAACAAGAGGAAGGATAAAAACCATATGATTACTACAATAAGATTTTGACAAAATAATGACAATCCATTTATGATAAAATCTCTCAGTGAAGTGGATTTAAAGGGAACATATCTCAACATCATAAAGGCCATATATAACAAAACTGACAGCATCATGCTCAACGGTAAAAAACAGCGCTCTTCCCTTAAGATCAGAAACAAGACAAGGATGTCCACTCTTACTACTTTTATTCAGTATAGCACTAGAAGTCCTAGCTGTAGCAATCAGAGAGGAAAAAGAAATACAAGCCATCCAAATTGGTAAGGATGAAGTAAAACTGTCACTCTTTGCAGATGACATGATACTATATTTTAAAAACCCTAAAGATTCCACCAAAAAACAATTAGAACTGGTAAGTGAATTCAGGAAAATTGCAGGATACAAAATTAATATACAGAAATTTGTTGCATTTCTATATACTGAGTAGCAAGAGAAATTAAGAAAACAATACCATTTACAATTACACCAAAAAAAATGTAAATACTATGAATAAACTTAAGAAAGTGAAAGACCTGCTATACTCTGAAAACTATGGAACTATAGTTTAGTTCTATAGAACTAGAGAATAGTGATGAAAGAAACTGAAGATAAAAGAGAAAGATGTGCCACGCTCATGGATTGGGAGAATTACTGTTGAAATGTCTGTACTGCCCAAAGCAATCCACAGGTTCAATGCAATCCCTACCAAAATACCAACAGCATTTTTCACAGAACTAGAACAAATACTAAAATCTGTGAGGAAGCACAAAAGACCTTGAATGGCCAAAGTAAACTTGAAAAAAAAAAAAAAGAAAGCTGGAGAAATTACAATGCAGATTTCAAGATATACTACAAAGCTGTAGTAATCAAAACAGTATAGTACTGAAATAAAAACAGACACACAGATCAATGGAAAAGAATAAAGAGATCAAAAATAAGCCCACACTTGTAAGGTCAATTAATTTATGATGAAGGAGGTAGGAATACATGATGGGAAAAAGATCGTATTTTCAATAAATGGAAATGGATAAGAGGTAGTAATCTCTGATATCAGCCTTAGCAATATTTTTCTCAATGTGCCTCCTCAGGCAAAAAAAACAAAAGCAAAACTAAACTACTGGGACTACACCAAAGAAAAAGCTTTTATAGTGAAGGAAACCACCAATAAAACGAAAAGGAAACCTAGTGAATGGGGAAGATACTGGTAAATGATATATCCCATAAGAAGTTAATACCCCCAAAATATAAAGAACTTACATAACTGAACACCAAAACAAACAAACAATCCAATAAAAATATGGACAGAGTGGGGCACCTGATGGCTCAGTTGGTTAAGCATCCCACTCTTGATTTCAGCTGAGGTCATGATCTCAGGGTTGTGAAATTGAGCCCCACACTGGGCTCTGCAATAGGTGTGGAGTCTGCTTAAGATTCTCTCCCTTTCTCTCTGCTCACCTATTTCTCTTTAAAAGGGTGAGGGGCAGAGGACCTAAGTAGATATTTTTATCAAGAAGTTATACAGATGCCAAGAAACACATGAAAAGAGGCTCAACATCACTAATCATCATGGAAATGCAATTCAAAACTACTATGAGATAGCAGCCTACACCTGTCATAATGACTAGAATCAAAAAGACAAGAAATAATAAGTGTTGGCAAGGATGTGGGGGGGAAAAAGGAACCCTTGTGCACTGTTGATCAGAATGTAAATTAGTGTGGCCACTGTGAAAACAATGTGGCAGCTCTTCAAAAAATTAAAAATAGAAATAGTATATGACTTAGTAATTCTGCTGCTGGGTATCTACCCGAAGTAACAGAAAAACACTAATTCAAAAAGATGTATGCACCTCTCTGTTGATTGCTGTGTTTTGTACAGAAGCCAAGATATGAAAGCAACCTGTGTACACTGATAAATGAATGGATAATGAAGACATGTGTGTGTGTACATATACACATAATGGAATACTACACAGCCATAAAAAGGATGAAATCTTGACATTTGTGACAATATGGATGGACCTAAAGGGTAAGCTAAATAAAATGATCAGACAGGGGAAGACAAATACCTTATGATGTCACTTTATGTAGAATCTTAAAAAAAGAAAACAAGCTGATGGTTGCAGGGGAGGAAGAGGTGAAATAGATAAAGGGGATTAAGAAGCCCAAACTTCATGGGGATGAAAAGTACAGCATAGCGATTATAGTCAAGATAATTGTGATAATACTGTATGATGACAGATGGTGACCACAGTTATCGTAAACACTGAATAATGTATAAAAGTATTGAATCAATATGTTGTACACTTGAAACTAATAAATTATGTTAATTATACTTCAATAAAAGATTCAACCAGTCCTGGTTATGAGGAAAAAGGCATCCTTAAGAATCTTTCATCATAATTTTTATGTTTTTAATGTTTATATCATATTTTACTTTAATTTTGGGATTTTTGGGGGGTATACAATGAATTTGTAAAAATGAACAAATTATTTCATTGTTTATGAAATGAATTCTATAAATTAGACCTATGGAAAAAATTTTAGCTTCAACTTAGAACAATTTGCAAACCATTTTCCACAAACTATCTGGGTCAAGAATTGAAGAATGCAGAGAAAGACAAATATTATGTAATTTCACTTATACGTGGAATCTAAGAAACAAAACAAAAATAAACAAGAAGCAGAAATAAATCCATAAATACAGAGAACAACTGATGGCTGCCACAGGGTAGGGAAGTGGGGTGACAGGCAAACAAGGGAAGAGTAGGAGATATAGGATTCCAGTAATGGGATGAATAAATCATGATGATAAAAGGTACAGCATAGGGAATATAGTCAATGGTATTATGTTATTGTATGGTGACAGATGGTGCTACACATGGAGTGAGGCACAACATAAAGTATAGACTTGTGGAATCACTATGTTGTATACTTGAAACTAATGTAACAGCACATGCCAACTATACTTCACTTTAAAAAAAAGAATTAAAGAATGTATTATATTATTTACAACACACTGAAATATACAAAATTAAATAAGCAAATAATACCTAAATGAAACGTGTTGATACAATTCAATCCAGCAATAGTGTCTAAGTGTTACGCTCTATCACAGATACTGGTTGACCTAAAGAAATACAAGATGTAATACATGTTAGTTAAGATCACAGAAATTAGGGGTGCTTGGGTGACTCAGTCAGTTAAGTATATGCCTTTGGTGCAAGTCAAGGTCCCAGGGTCCTGGGATTAAACTCCAAGTGGGGATATCTGCTCAGCACAGCGTCTGCTTCTCCTTTTCCTTCTACCCCTCTCCCTGCTCATTCTCTCTCCCTCTAATAAATAAAATCTTAAAGAAAAAAATCAAGACTAGTAAAATCTTGAGTCTGATTCCTAGGTCCACCTCTTAAGGCTAACTGTATCTTTCTGAGCAAATTAATTTCACTTGGCTTCTGCAATATGGAAATTGTGTTAATCTGTATAAGACTGGGTTGAGATAATGTATATACAATGCTTAAGTCCTTAGTACTTAGGCTATATAGTCCTTGACCTGGAGAAATTTACAGCCTGTGAACAAAAACAACAAGCTAACAATATCTGTATCATATCAAGCAATCAATATTCCTAATATAAAAGGGTTTTTGAAAAATCAGTAAAAAAGTACACAGGATTTTAAAAAAGGAGGGGAGATGAGATAATTCTCGAAAGAAAAAATACTCATAATCAAATAAAAAGTACTCAACCTTGTAAGTTTAGACCTTACTTCTACACTGCAAAATTTCAGGGTAAGAGAAAGAGGAGAGAGGAGCAAAGCCTCAAGAATTAAGGTAAGAAAAATGAAGTATACTGGATGGGGGTCTGCTTTCACCAGAGCAGCTTTTCCTTCAAAGCTGAGGTAGCTCAGTTCCACAGCGTGGCTCCTCTCCTATAACACTCCCATTACTAGTTACTGCTTGATTTTAGAACCTCACTGACGAGGTGAGCATTCTGCAGGTCACACGGGACCACAATGTATGCCTTTTAAAATTAATTAATCAATTAATTAATTATTTTTATTGGAGTTCAATTTGCCAACATACAGCATAACACCCAGTGCCATCCCGTCAAGTGGCCCCCTCAGTGCCTGTCACCCGGTCACCCCAACCCCCTGCCCACCTCCCTTTCCACTACTCCTTGTTCATTTCCCAGAGTTAGGAGTCTCTTATGTTCTGTACCCTCACTGATTTTTTCACTCATTTTCTTTTTCCCCTTTATTCCCTTTCACTATTTTTTTATACGATGCATGCCCTTAATGCATTCCAGAATAATCTAGGTCATTTTGTTCTGATTTGGCTCCAATGACTTTGTTCCAATGTTTCAATGGTCCTTAGTTAGTGTGGCTTTAACCATTTTATGACCATTTTTATTTCCTTCTTGGCACTTTTCCATATTACCTACAATATGTATTATTTTCTAATAAAAAACAATTTTTCTAATCATAATCATTTTTATTTCATACATAAAAATCAAAATAAATGGTCTGTGAGCCATCCTTTCACTTCATGATGTGCACAGATTAGAAAAAAGCACACTAGCCTTAATTTAATGAAACTAGTATTTCAACTATGTGTCAAGTCTATGTTGGGATCTCTGATACAAAGATAAGAGCATCCTTTTACACAAGGAGGTCACAGCTCTCATCTTGATGGTAACGAAGTATTTGATCAAGACATATTTAACTTCTTAAAGACTTAATATTGCATCAACAAATATGAGTGTGCATTAGACAACTTCTAAGGTGACTTTCAACTCTAAAAGTCAAGAATTCTATGTACAATTGTCTGAAAATCCATAAAGCAGATAGTCTGTCCACTTAAAAGTACCTAGCTTTCTTTTCAAAATGCCAATTACTATAATGTACTCTCATTTAATTTCAATTTGTTTAGAAAAACATTTTCTCATTCAAATTATATATAAGTATCTATCCATTAAATACGAGCAATTTATATGATTCAACATAGTCATTTCTTCTTTAATCATACCAGAACCAAACTATTTGGACATTTTATCTTCTATCCCCATGTATTCAAGGACAGAAGTCAATGACGCATTACACAAATACATTATTTTCTAAAATACAGGGGAAAAATTAGTCTTCCAAAACTTTTAAGTTTTTGGAATACGTTAGGAACTACAAATTTCTAGCAGGAATAGCAAGCAATTATAGAGCTATAACTTGGCAAAGATCCAAACACTACACCCAGAACACTGCAAGGATTAACTTACTAATCAAAAAGAAATTGCCACTTTTTTTTTTTGCACATATACATAATACTATGATTAAAGAAAATGAAATAGAGGAATGAAGACATAAGACAGGGAACAAACTAAAGAAGGACAACAAAAATAAGCAGGAAAAAACAAAAGCAAAAGCAAAGACAACAACAAAAAAATCCCATAAACACACACACAATAGGTTTAGGGTCCCAAAAGTAATAAACCGTCTTACAGCAAAGAAATGTATCCCTGTGACCAAGATAATGATGCAGAAGCCTAAACCCTCAGCCTTCCTGTGGTGGAGAAAAGGAGAAGACAGGATGCTAAACAACCTCTTGTCCTTAAAACATTAAAAAAAGTGAAAGGGGCCCCTGGGTGGTTCAGTCACTTAAGCGTTTGCCTTTGGCTCAGGTCAGGATTCCAGGGTCCTGGAATTGAGCCCTACATCGGGCCTGGGGAGCCTGCTTCTCCTCTCCCTCTGTCACTTCCCCCTACTCCACTCCTACTCTTTCAAATAAATAAAATCTTTAAAAAAAAGTGAAAGGAAGAGAAATTCTGAACTAGCTAGAAAATATAAAATAAGGTGGGAAAAGGACATTCTACTCTACCTCCTCCAAAGATATGCAGCAAGGGCCCATGCTGAGGCATACCAACCGCACAATCTTTTAGTCTCTATATTTCCGTGTGGGGCAGAACAATAACAGGAAAAAAAATCAAACAGCAGGAATTGGAAAACAAACTCTCTAACATTACATGCACAGGGAGCACAAGAGCAAAGTCAACAGGGGAGATATTCTCAGGTATGGAGTCTAATCTTCCTGTGTGAAAAGCAAAGGTCAGAAGAATAACAAGAATGTATTAATCTTGAGGAAAAAAAAGTAAAAAAAAAAAAAAACAGACCTCTTGACATGATTTGAAAAGAGCAAGCCCAAAGATATTAAGAGATCAATCTAATATTAGGTTCACCTATGACACTTAATGAAATTCTCTGCAGTGAAATCAGAAAATTTAGACTAGTCTGTATATGAGCTTCTCGATGGAAAGATCTATATGTGGGATCCCTACACTGATTCACTGAAAATTTCTGAACAAACGCAACTGAAAAGTTTCCTAAGCAAGCAGTCTGATAGTGTGATAGATTTGGTATTTAAACCTTGAGATCATGAATCAACAGAAAGTCTGGTCAAAGGTATACAGATGCCTTACAAAAAAAAACCCAAAAGGCTTATTCTATTGCCTGACTAGTTTTATAATGCTAAAACATAGACTATTTTGGCAATGCCTGCCCACTTTTATCACTGGAAGTTGTACATGATCAAGTACCCTGATATTTGAGCACAGAAAGGTCAAGTTGCTTATTATAGTTTATTATGTTTAATAAATAAAATAAACCATCAGAAAAGTAGGTTATATCATTATTCTAAAAACCTTAAATGGTGTCCTATTTTCTTATGAAACATAGCCAATGAACAGGGAAGTAGATAAAGATGTTCTTATTAGTTCCATGACTAGACATTTAGAGAAGAAATCAGTGATCTGGTTTCCACACTGTTTTTGTCCACTGATGAACTGTCTGTATGCTTAAGTCTAAACTCTTTTCAAAACATGCTAGTACCAGAGAAAGGGGAACCCTCTTACACTGTAGGTGGAAATGCAAGCCGGTACAGCCACTCTGGAAAACAGTATGGAAATTCCTCAAAAAGTTGAAAATAGAGCTACCCTATGACCCAGCACTTGCACTATTAGGAATTTACCCCAAAGATACAAACATAGTGATCCGAAGGGGCACCTACACCCCGCTGTTTACAGCAGCAATGTCCCCAATAGCCAAACTATGGAAAGAGCCCAGGGGCCCACCAACAGATGAATGGATAAAGAAGATGTGGGGTGTATATATGTACATACATACATACATAAAGTGGACTTCTACTCAGCCATCAAAAAGAATGAAATCTTGCCTTTTGCAATGATGTGGATGGAACTAGGGGGTATTAAAGCTAAGTGAAATAAGTCAATCAGAGAAACACAATTATATGATTTCAGTCATATGTGGAATTTAAGAAACAAAACAGAAGAACATAGGAGAAGGGAAGGAAAAACAAAACAAAATCAGAGAGGAAGATGACCATAAGAGACTCTTAATCATAGGAAACAAACAGTGTTGCTGGAGGGGAAGGGGATCAGGGGATGGGATAACTGGGTGATTGACATTAAGGAGGCAGGTGGTATAATGAGCACTGGGTATTATATAAGACTGATGAATCACTGAACTCTATCTCTGAAACTAATAATACATTCTATGTTATCTAAATTTAAATTTAAAAAACAGTAAAAAAAAATGGCAATCAATAGGGAACATTAATCTTTAAATGCATTTAATTGAAGTCTATATACTATAGGTTAGAAAATGCCAGTAATAAATGAAATCTTACTTCATAAAAAATGAAATGGTCTATCACAAAGCCTCAAATTCTGCCATTGATAATATTTGGTCTTGTTATTTTTCTACAATTCCTTATGAAACTGTATGAGAATTGTTCAGATATTGTTTTAATTAAAAAAAGAAAGCAATCCCTTTTGAAATTTGAAAAAAAAAAACCATGCTGGTACCTATTTACTGAAATGTGGAGAAGCAATTTTTTTTTCCTTACAGTCTACAAAGAAACTAAGTACAAGCTAATATGTTAGTGCCTGTGGCCCACTGCTATAAGAAGTTACATACAATTTTCCAAATAGTGGTGACAAGTTAAGGAAGCTGATGACTGTGAAGATTACAATTTTCTAGCATCAAGGAAATCACCTGAGAGAAGACTAGTGTAGTCTCTGACTTATAAATTGATTTTAAAGAAGCCCTGTCAAGTGCTTAAAAAGTCCTATATAGTTGCATAAGTTTTATTCAATCTTTAAAAAGAAAAAAAGAAAAAAAAAGAAAAAAGCAAATGACTTTTTTTTTTTAAGAAGGTAAAGTTCTGGGCCATAGGTATGACTGGTACATATAGACCCTTGTCCCACATCACCTTTATTGGTAGCTATAAGAGTAAGTGATATACACAATGATAATTTGAGCTTCTCCCCCCCAGAAAGCACTCTGAGACAAAAGCCTGAGTACAGATAGGTTACTGGCAGTAATCTTAGGGACTGAGAGGGAATAGGGACCGGGATGAGTGAAACAGAAGACAGAAAGCCAAAATAGTGACAAGCTGGTCAGTGTTCAATGGTGGCTCTGTGGGAAGTTGTAGAGAAAACTCAGAATTGTGGCCCTAAAAAGAGAATCTCAGAACAATTATTCACTGGCTTCTGTTCCTGTCTGGTCAAGTTGCCCTAAGAAGGTCATTTATTCTCACATTTCTAGATTTGCCTACATATGTATGCTCCTACAGGCACTGTTAGTCCTGGAAAAACTCTAGGACAAATAAAGAAAAAGCAGTGGTAGAGCAGTGGTGTATCGTCAAGATACACCACTTTGAGGCTGACTGAAGCAATATGGCTAGGTAAAAAGTAAATGCAAAGGAAGTGAAGTAGGGGGCAAAATTACCTGATTCCTAGCCATATGCCAACAAGGAAAACATACGGTCAATTTTCTAAAAAGTAAATAAAATAATTTTGAAATTTTTTTCCTTATGAAATCAATTTATATAAAGCTTTAATAACAAAAGGGTTATCTTTTAAGTAACCAAAATATTATGTCTATAGAAAACAGTCTGTTCATTTTAAGTTGTGGTATTACTGAGTTTTGAAAGCTTATTATATATTCTAAATACACATCCATTATCTGATATGTAATTTGCAAATATTTTCTCTTAGTCTGTGGCCTGTCTTTTCATTCTCTTAACAGTATTTCTCAAGAACAGAATTTTTTTTAAGTCCAATTTATCAATTTGGTTCTTTTTTGAATATTTTATTTATAAAATAAATATATTTATTATTTATAAATAATAAGAGAGAGAGAGGCAGAGACATAGGCAGAAGGAGAAATAGGCTCCCTGCAGGGAGCCTGATGTGGGACTCGATCCTGGACCCCAGGATCATGCCCTGAGCCAAAGGCAGATGCTCAACTGCTGAACCACTCAGGCATCCCTCAATTTGTTCTTATATGGATCTTGCTTGGGTTGTCATATTAGAAAAAAACCAAAGTCCCAAAACTTTTGTTTTTTTTTTTCCCAGAAGTTTCTTTGTCTTAGGCTTTTACATTAAGTTCATAATCCATTTGGAGTTAATTTCTGTATATGAAGTTCGTCTTTTTTTTGCATACAGTAATGTATTGTTTCAGCCCAATTTATTAAAGACTATCTTTCTTCTGAATTATCTTTATACCTTTGACAAAAATAGTTGTATATATATACAGTTTGTATGGGTATACACATGATCCCCAACTTACAACGGCTTGACTTACAAAATTTCAACTTTACAATAGTATAAAAAATGATACACATTCAGTAGAATCCATACTTCAAATTTTGAATTTTGGTCTTTCCCAAGCTAGTAATATGCAGTATGATATTCATGTGATGCTGGGCAGTGAGCCATACAATCACAAAGGTAAACAACTGATATGCTTACAAACATCCTGTGCCCATACAACCATTCTGCTTTTCATTTTCAGTATTCAATAAATTATATGAGATATTCAACACATTTTTATAAAATAGGCTTTGTGTTAGAGGACCTTGCCCACCTGTTGGTTAATATAAGTGTTCTGAGCACGTTTAAGGTAGGCTAGGCTAAGCTGTGATGTTCGGTAGGTTATGTGTATTAATTGCATTTTTGACTTAAAATATTTTTAATTTATGATGGGTTTATCAGGATGTAACCCCATCTTAAGTCAAGGAATATTTCTATGATAATACCACATTGTCCTGATAAAGGTAGATAGAGGTCACATTAGTCCTCTAATTTTGTTCTTCTTTTTCAGTTTCCTATTCTAGGTCCTTTGTATTTTCCTTATGTACTTTAGAATTATATTGTAAGTTTCTAAAATAAATTTATTGGGACTTTAGGATTGTATTAAATCCGTAGATCTATTCAAAGAGAACTGGCATTTTTTTAAAATTTTTTATTTATTATTTATGATAGTCACACACAGAGAGAGAAAGAGGCAGAGACACAGGCAGAGGGAGAAGCAGGCTCCATGCACCGGGAGCCCGACGTGGGATTCGATCCCGGGTTTCCAGGATCGCGCCCTGGACCAAAGGCAGGCACCAAACCGCTGCGCCACCCAGGGATCCCAGAACTGGCATTTTTAACAATATTGAATAGTCTAATGCATTAATGTGGCCTATCTCTCCATCAATTTAGGTCTTTAGGCAAAAAATTTACAGATATTTTATCAAAAAAGATATAAGGATAACAATTTAGCACATAAAAAATATGCTCAATATCATTGGTCACTAAGGGAATGCAATCAAAACCACAGTGAGTTACCACTACATGATATCAGGGTGGCTAAGATGAGAAAGATGGAGGCACCTGGGTGGCTCAGTCAGTAAACTGTCCAACTCTTGATCTCAGCTCAGGTCTAGATCTCAGGGTCATGAGTTTGCGCCCCACAGTGGGCTCCACACTGGGTGTGGAGCATACTTAAAAAGAGAGAGAAAGAGAAAGACTGGCCATACCAAATGTGAGCAAGGATGTAGAGAAACAGGAACTTTGGGATACTATTGTCTGGAATGTAAAATGTAACAACCACCTTCTTAAGCAATTGTTTTCTTTTTAAAATGTTAGCATTTTCTTAAAAAATTAAACATACACCTCTTATACGATTCAACATTCCACTTCTAGGTATTTGCAGAAGAGAAATGAAGGCATACGTTAATATAATGACATCACATAATGTTCACAGCAATTATTTGTAATAACCAAAACCTGAAAACAATTCCTATGTCCATCAACAACTAAATGGACAATATGTGGTAAATCCATACAATGGAGTACTACCCAGCACAAAAAGAATGAACTATAATTACATGCCACAATGGAAGACCTCTATGCTGAGGAAAGAAATCTGACAAAGGAGAATACATAAATTATACAAAATTCTAGCAAGCAGATCAGTAGCTGCCTGGGGACTAGGTGAGGGCCAAGAAAGACAGCAAGATTACAAAGGGGAGTGGAGAATCTTGGGTCTAATGAAAATGTTTATTATCTTGATTGTGGGATGGCTTTCACAGGTGTAAAGAATAGTCAAAACTCAAATTGTACACTTTAAATACATCGGTTTATTGTGTATCAATTATACCTTAATAAAGCTGTTAAAAAATAAAACCACTTGTTCTGACTTTTGGGGAGTAATGGGATCTACATAGCAGCACCTTTTTTACAGATTAATCAACAATTAGGAGCTAAAAAATTACAAAATACCAATATTTCTAACACCAAAGACAAAGGCAGAAAAGTAACTGCTCATAAACCCAACATGTAGAAATGAAATTTTATCACTTTCACATATATATACACATACATATGTATGTGTATATATAGGTATGTGTATATATACATATATAGAGAGAGAGGGAGGGAGAGAGAGATGTATAAAATGTGTATATACTGGAGAAGGAAGGAAAAAAGATATATATGAGAATTCAGATGTTAGCTATTCTCCCATAACTGTTATTAAATTATGTTAAACTAGGAAAAGCACTTAAGCAGAAAAGTGTGAACACTGCCAATCTCAAAATGTAACGCTTATTATCTTTAAAAGCATTTTGTTACTTTTATAATACCTGAAGTGATATAATAATGTCAGTCACTTAACCAGATCTTAGAGTATAATATCTTCATCTTAAGTACTATTATTTCCAGTATTTTAATAATTTTCTCACAGTCCTGGAATGTGATCTTTTGTGCTCTGATGACACTTAAATTAATAGCATAATTTTCTGGTACTTGCAACAGTTGCTTTCCCTTCTGATTTTTTTTTATACTTTCCTATAATATGTGCAGATAAATTCTCTAATAATCATTTTTGTCTTTATCTCTGGGGGATTCAAAAAGCTTCAATAGAATAAGGAAATATCAAGAGATTAAACTTTTTAAGAAATTTAATTTTAATATTAATTGCAATATTTCTAATCAGATATCTTTAAAAAGATAGCAAATCTCTTAAATATTCAGCTCATTTGATCTTATTTGCAAGCTTCATTGATGTTCTCCACACTTTCTGTAAGTAGCTCTATAACTACATCTATTTAATCAAATGCTATTCTCTGTCAAGCAATCCACAGAGAATGTACCAACTCTTCTTATACTTACATTTATTTTGACTACAACTGACCACTGGTCAGTTGTACACTGGTGAGGATTATTTAAAAGATCTGCTACTATTTTTAGGTCATGTGAACAGGGTATCTACCCACAAAGTCAAACGAAAAATATTCATTTTAAATGTAGCCATTACAAAATGACTATAGCAACTACCTTTTTAAAAAAAAAAAAAGATTAAGAAAAGAAACATCTGTCAAGTGCTGCTGAAAATTAGTAGGCACTCTCATACAAGGTCCTTAGCTATCCTATATTGCAGACATTAAGAATCAACACCAAGCGAATTAGGAGAGAATTTTGAGTAGAGGGCTAAGCAGGAATCTGTCTCCCCACTCAGACAACATCTGATACATTTTGTACAGGAGTCTACTGAAGACTTGCAAATTCTATCAACTTCAGTTCTTAGCTTGACAGAGGCTACCTATCACTAAGCCCCAGGACCAGCAGCCCTGCAAGTACTCCAGGAATGACTTACACACAGCTTAGAGGAGGTAGGGTAGGTAAAGGGATCTGTGCTCTGATACCAATGTGACTTCTAATCTCAGAAGGGTAGACAAAGAGGCAGTCAGTCAGGAATTGTTGACCTCCTTCCATTGTTGCAAGCCCCTCCTCCTCCTGCAGAAGTGACTTGCAGAATATTTAAAAAGCCAGTGTCCTCCCCTCTTCATTTTTCTTTTTTTCCCTCCTTTTGGGAGTCAGACATTAAAGACACAAACATTTAAAAATAACTGCCCCACACCGGGCTCCCTGCATGGAGCCTGCTTCTCCCTCTGCCTGTGTCTCTACCTCTCTCTCTGTGTCTCTCATGAATAAATAAATAAAATCTTTAAAAAATAAATAACTGCATATACAAGGGAAATGTGAAAGTCACTGTCAAGCCCAGGGAAAGATACAGGCTCAAAAGAGACCAGGAAAAACCCTAAGCTTATACCTCAAGCTGTTCCTCAGCACAGAGATAGCCTATGATAATAAAATGATGATTGATAGATAGATAGATAGATAGATAGATAGATAGATAGATAGATACATAAATGAATGAATGAATGAATAAAATGAAAAGGGAGATAATTGATCTTTCCTCTTCAGGGAGAAAGGAAAATTCAATTTCTAGAGTTAACCTCACTAATAAAATAACCAGTTTTCAACAGCAACAAAATTACAAGCCTAGAAGAACAGGAAAGTGCGGCCCTGATCCAAAGAAAAAAAACATTAACAGACACTGTCCCTAAAAAGGACCTGAAGGTAGACTAAACAAAGAATCTGAAATTAAAAAAATGGTCTTAACTATGCTTTAAAAATTAGAGATGTGGAAAAAGTCAAGAAAATGATGTATTAACAAAACAGAGATATCAACAATGAGAAAGAAGACCTAAAAAGAAACCAAAAAGAAATTTTGGAGCTGAAAGTACAATGACTGAAATGGAAAATTCACAAAAGGAATCTAAAGGCCGATTTGAGCATACAAAAGAATTTGAGATCAAAAACAATCAGTTCTCATCAGAAATTTTGAAAAGCAGAAGGCAGTAGGCTGATATATTCAAAGTGCTTAAAATAAGTGTTTACCCTGTATTAGCACCTTTTAGCAATAATGTATTTTTAATCAAAGTATTTATTTATTTTTAGACATATGTTATTGCTAAAAGGTGCTAACTATCTTCTGAGCTTTCAGAGTTATAATCTTTCTGATGGAAGAGGGTCTTGCCTTAATGTTGACGGCAGTGGATGGATCAGAGTAGTGGTTGCTAAACGTTGGGATGGCTATAACAATTACTTAAAATAAGACAATGAAGTTCGAAGCATTAAGGGACTCTTCCCTTCACAAACCATTTCTCTGTAGCATGCAATGCTGTTTGATAGTATTTTACCTACAACACAACCTTCAACATGGGTGTCAATCCTCTCGAACACTACCACAATTTTCTCAACTAAGTTTATGTAATATCCTAATTACTTGCTGTCATTTCAACAATCTTCACAGCATTTTCACCTGATATAGAGTCCATCTCAAAAAACCACTTTCTTTGCTCACTACTAACAACAACTCCAATCTATTAAAATTTGATCATGAGATTGAAACAACCCAGTCCCATCTTCAGGCTCTACTTCTAAGTTTAGTTCTCTTGCTATTTCTACCATATCTACAGTTACTTCCTCCACTAAAGTCTCAAGATTCTTAAATTCTTCCAAGAGGGTTGGAATCAACTTCTTCCAAACTCCTATTAATATGGATATTTTGACTTGTCCCATGAATCACAAATGTTCCTATGGCATCTAGAAGAGTGGATCCTCTCCAGAAGGTTTTCAATTCACTTTGCCAAGATAAATCAGAAGAATAACTATCTATGGCAGCTTTGGCCTTACAAATTTCTTTCTTAAATAAGACTTGAAAGTTGAAATGACCCTTTGATCCATAGGCTGCAGAATGGATGTTGTGTAATAGGCATGAAAACATGAATCTCCATCAGAGCTGTTGGGTGACCAGGTAACACTGTCAATGAGTAGTAATATTTTAAAAGAAATTTTTTTCTTTTTTTTCTTACCATATTGTAAATAAGTGTGCTGTCACTCATGCTTTGTTATTCCATTTATAAAGCATGGGCGGAGTAGATTTAGCATCAACATAAAGTAACCAGTTGCATTAGCCCCTAACAAGAGTCAACTTGTTATTTGAAACTTTGAGGCCAGAAATTGCCTTCTCTCTCTGAAAGTCGTAGATGGCATCTTCTTCCAACAGAAGGCTGTTCGTCTACACTGGAAATATATTATTTGGTGAAGCCACTTTCATTCACTATCTTAGCTAGATCTGGATAACTTGCTATCACTTCTATATATCAGTACTTGCTCCTACCCCTTGCACTTTTATGCTAGACAGAGACTTCTTTCCTTAAACCTCATGAACCAATCTCAAGCCTCAAACTTTCTTCTGCAGCTTCCTCACCTTTTCTTTGCCTTCACAGAACTGAAGAGTTAATTAAGGCTTTGCTTTGGTTTAGATTTTGGCTTAAAAGAATACCATGGCTGGTTTGATTTTCTATCCAGGCTTCCGAAACTTTGCATCAGCAAAGAGTTGTGCTTTCTTATTATTTGTGTGTCCACTGGAGTAGCACTTTTAATTTCCTCCAAGAACTTTTCCTTTGCCTTCGAAACCTGGCTAAGTTTTTGGCTCAAGAGGCCTATCTTTTGGCCTATCCTGGTTTTGCCATGCCTTCCTCACTAAATTTAATCATTTCTAGCTTTTGACTTAAAGTGAAAGATGGGTGGCTCTTCCTCTCACTTAGAGGCCATTCAGGCATATTAATTAGCCTAATTTCAAAATTTTTGTGTCTTGGGGAAGAGGACAGCCAAGAAAAGGGAGAGAAATGGGGCGAATGTGAAGTATGTACAGTGGTCAAAACACATACATTAAATTCACCATCTTATATGGGTGCAATTTATAGTGACTCAAAATAATTACAATAGTCATATCGAAGATCACTGGTCACAGATCATCATAACAAATAATAATGAAAAGCTTGAAATACTGCAAGAATTACCACAATGTGAGAGAGACAAAGTAAGCAAATGCTACTGGAAAATGGCACCAACAGACTTCCTCAAGGCAAAATTGCCACAAACCTTCAATCTGTTAAAAAACAAAAAACAAAACAACCATTATCTGTGAAGTACAATCAAACAAAGAACCATAAAAACAAGGTATGCTTATATACCAGGCTCTGCCTAATTCTAGCAAAAGCTCCAGTCTTATCTCTAACTCTGACCAAAAAGTACCAAATGCTGTGTAATTCATGCATCATCTCCTATAATTTCATGTATTTGTTCTTTGGCTAATGCAGTTCTCTCCTGAAGTATCATCTCTCCTCCCAAGCCTAACTTCTCATTCCTAAAGATACACTGAGCTCACGTAACAGCTTATCCAAAAAACTTGCTTGACCACATCAGGTTAGATTACATCTTCTTTACCTTATCAAAATGGCTCATCAAAACACTCAACACATTTTACTGAAATTATCTTTTAAAATATTTCTTGCCTCATCAGACCGAAAGCTAATTCTGAAAGCCAATCCTAGGTATTATAACCTATTCACCTTAACAGCCTCAGAATCCAGCTCAGTGCTCCACATATGGTGGATAATAAATGTATGTTACATTTGTTTCCTACTGAAAAATGTTGCTCCTTGCTTTTCTGTTTATGTACTTTTACAAGGTAACTATTAAGAAAGACTTGACCATGGCAGCTATATAACTTCATCTAAGAAAGCACTAAAAATAGGATATAACTTCCCTAGTAGACTTCTGTAAGTTCTTCTTACTAACCCTACCTAAGTTCTATGAAGGTCCAAGGAACCCTGAACTTCCCATACTAATCCTCTCCATATTACAGAAATGGGTGGGAAAAAAAGGATTTATTTCTATTGTTATTTGCCAATAGTTGGAAACGTGAAACCCCATTTATATTTCACATACTTATTTAGAAATTTCAATACTTCTATTTAACTAGTAGCCCACTGGTGAAAGCAATAAAAAAAAAATTTAACATTTCATGTTCACAACTACTTTATAACAACAGAAGTCAAATAAACAAAGTATTAACTACACATTTAGTATTCTATGAAAAGAGGGTAAAAGTTACTAGGTAAGGAAAGTGAACTAAATACACACATCTATCACAGTCCCTCCATAAAACTCACTAAAACTATGTTGTTGCTGTTTCTCCTTTAAGGCATAATCTCACAAACAGGAAGAACTGGAGAGGCAACACAAACAAAATTCGGAAGCAGAAAAACAAAGGGACTGATCATATAAGCATAGGTGCAAATTCCTAAAAAAAAAAATAAGAAATATAATCTGGCAATATACAATATACACTGGAGATCACATGTGTGTGAGCAATAGATAAATATAAAATACAGTGTGACTGGAGTATATTTCAAGAACACAGGACTGGCTTAACATTAAGGAATCAAACAATTAATTCACCACATTAACAGATTAAAGGAGAAAAAAAATTTGATTATCTTAACAGAAAGAATATATTTGACAAAATTCAACTTTCATTCACAACAAAACTCTCAGCAAACTAGAAATTGAAATAAATTCTATTAATTATTGTTAAAGGATTTTAGTACAAGAAATACAGACACATAAATCTACCTAATAAAAATTTTAAAGTTTTTTTTTTTGAGGTCTGGAACAAGATAAGAATGCTTGGGTTTACTCTTTATATTTCATATGGTATTGGAAAGTCTTGCCAGAGCAATAAGGCAAAAAAAAATAGCTGTAAAGATGAGAATGAAGAAAATGAAACTGCCATTACAAATGTTCATAGAAAATTATGTTCATAGAAAATCCAAATGAATTTATTGATAAATTATTAGATAAAAGTTTAACAAGGCTACTAGGTAGAAAATCATTTAAAAAATAGATTTATATACATCAGGAACAAACAAAACTGAGGAAAAAAGAAAAAAAATTACCACTATACATAACTAAGAATGGCCCAAATTTAAAAGTCTGAAAATACCAAGGATAACTAGGATACCATTTTTTGCCTCTTAGCTTCAAATCTATCCTCATTACCTGCCCTTTGATAATAAAGAGATATGCTTACAGGGCAGGCCTTCAACAGCTACATGATGTTCAGCGCTAACAGAAGATGCCATCAGGTTAAGTGCTTCAGGCTGTGATTTCCTGTCCACCAGCCTTGGTAAACTTATACCTCAGAGGAATGTTTCCTGCTTGCTCAAAAACAGAAAGGTGGAAGAGTCTTCTCCAAGAAATCAGACCAACCAATCAATCTTTCAAAAAGAACTAAAGGTATTGACATTTGGCATTCTTCATCATGAGATATAGTCAGATGACTTTACAATAAAGTTCACAGTTGGCAAGCCCCATCTATGCACTCAGAGCTTTCAAACAACTTTTTATATCTGATTTTTAATCACAAGCAAATACAAAGATTATAAGCACACACACACAAAAAAAGGGCAACTCAAGGAAACAGAAACTACTCAGAGAAGGAAAAATAGTATCTCTGGAGAAAAAAAGAATGTACAACTATGAAGTAAGCTCTTAAAAATTAACATGACAAAAGTAAAAAAAATTCAACAGGAAAGTTATTAGGTAAATCTCATGAAATTTCCCAGAAAGTAAAGCCAAAGGAAAACCTAATATAGATGGCTAAGAGGAGATATAGACAAGTAATGAGAAAAAACTGAGGTCTGAAAGAGTTTTATGTATAGAGAAAACTACAGAAATGGAAAAGTAAGATAACAGTTAATTCTAGGAATAACAAAAACCAAGGTAACAAAGGAAAAATAATAGTTAACTAAATGGCTTATCTCTGCATAGTATACATACATTTTCATAATGTGAATACGGAGTACTGATATAATCAAAATTAAGATAACTGGGTGCTCACTTCAGCAGCACATACACTAAAATTGGAGCAAGATAGAGATTAGCATGGCCCCTGTAGAAGGATGATGTGCAAATGTGTGAAGCATTCCATATAAAAAAATAAAAATTAAATAAAAATAAAAGATACATATTTGGGAAAAACAGGTAGATAGGAGGCATGAATGTGTGTGAAGTGGGAACAGGTAGAAAAAATAGCAAACCCATCTATAGGGGAGAGTTAATAATAATGGCTAAACACCAAGCAAACAAAAGGCAGTATAATTATAAGAGTGTGTAATAATATAAATATCATAACACCAAAAGTCACTGACCCCACAGAAGGAGAAAAAGGCGGGAAGGAGGCAAGGAGATGCTCTTTGGTCTAAAAAGAAAACAGCACCAACAAAAAAAACCCTGTAACCTAACTCTTTAAAATATCTTCTTGTGTAACTCTAATGAAAGTAAAAACTTTAAAAAGAAGATAGCTTGCCCATATTCACATGGTAAACTACAAAATATGATTTTTTAAGAAAGCATTCACAGTAGCAAGAAAAAATTTTAAAATATTTAGGAATAAAATCAACAAAAATACGCAAAATGTAGATTAGGAAACCACTGCTACTTAACTGAGTGACCTAAATAAATGTGTTCACAATCTAGGAACTGGTTATGTCTACAACAGTTCTTAATTTGATGGATAAATGTAAACCTAATTGTAATTAAAAACTAAATAATTCTAAGGAATACCTGGAATAAATGCAAAACATTATCAATGATGTTTTAAAAACAAATATTTTAAGTGACAAGCATAGTTTCAAAGCTATTATCTAATGAGAACCAAATTCTAAATGAAGGCATTAAAGGTGATTGGATATTTCCTTAATTTTTCTCAACTGTTGTTTTCTAGGGGCAGCGGGGAGGGTTTGTTTTGTTTTGTTAAGAATCAGTGCAGGATACTTTTAAAATACATCATTGAAAAAGAAGAAGATAGGTGGTTAATAGGTTACTGAGTCCAATAGATCACACTGATACTCCTCCTCCCATATCACATGACCTCAATAATGTATTCAGTTTCTTTTCTGGTCCTTCAGGTCTTTTTGGTCCTTTTGATGTATTTTTTAAACATTACTACTATGGCAACAATAAAACTGCCCAGGCACCCAAAGCATATTTGGTTAACCAACTTAAGAATGAACAAAAAAGTCTAGTCCTAGGAGTTTTCCAACAAAGATAGCATAGAGATAAATGAAACAAAAGATAATCTAGTATTGGGTCAAAAAGAAGTTCCACAGGATCTTTAGAGTGGATTTTGAGGGTTCTTCCGCCCCCCCCCCCACACTGTTTATTTTAAATCAAATTTATTTTTCTTAACATCTCCGTAAAAAAAGAAAAAGTTCATTATTTCCATACACATATGAACTGAGGCAAAGGGCAGTCACACAACTTGTTTGAAATTATACAATTATGTCAATGACTGAACTGTAAACAGAACCTAAGATACCCAACTGCTAGTCTGCTGCTCTAACTAATGGATCATGCTCCCTGCTATGTAATAGGACTGTTTCCTTTAATCATGAATTCTTCATTCACCATCGGCTTATCAGCCAGAGGCTTCATTATTAATTTTACTGTTCTTGCATTCACGGCATTATTCTAAGAAAAGGAGATTTCTATGATAAAAAGAAAATATATATATATATAAAGACCACTGCTTTTTATATTATACCAAATCTGAAAATTCCAACTGCCATGGCAAGAATACTTTACCAAACCTGCACTTAATGGCACATTTACATGTAGAACAGCAGTATTTTTTTTAAAAATTTATTTACCTGAGAGAGAAAAAGAGTGCATGTGCATACCAAAGAGAGCAAGGCATGAAGGGCAGAGGGAGAGGGAGAGTTTTTCCTAAGCAGACTCCACGCTGAGTGCAGGACCTGACACAGGGCTCGATCCCAAGACCCTGAGATCATGACCTGAGCTGAAGCCAAGTCAGACACTTTGACTGCACCCCCTAGGCACCCCAATTAACAACTATTTAGGGTTGGCCAGTGACCTAGAATAAATTAATTTTGTTCTTACATACCCCAGTATCAGAGCACTTAAAATCTTACATTAGAGTATTTTCTGGTATCATTAGTCAACAAAATTCACATATATGATCCGTATGTAAAAGTCCAAAAGGGAGCAGGTTGTTAAAGATACATGGAGGATCTGTGATGCTAGAAGATAAAAAAGATAAGATAAAAATGAGATGTTCTTACATTTTATGCTAAATCTATAAAAGAAAATTTATTGGGTAAGCAAAGTAAATATCTGAAAAGAGGTATATAGTCACTTGTCTTTGAGAAGCACTTTGTGTTTCTTTGGCACAGATCACAGCAGCAGTAGTAGCAGCAGCCTTGCCCTTGGTGCTGATTTCTTACTACTCTAAATGTCTCCTCTGAGCCAGAATACACTGGCTGTTGCTGATCATGCTGTGAGACACCTGCACTGGCTACTAGGCTTGTCATGACGCACAAAACCCTACCATCTTCAGCTTGACATTGTGCAAGTTATAATTATTCATCCAAATGAATATGTCAGAGCAGCAGCAGCAGACCTCTCATCAGAGCAAAAGAAAAATACATCAAAACATTATCAACCCAGCAGGAAGACAGGGACCATAAGGAAAATTACCCATTTTTAATATGGATGCCACAAAGCCATGCCTATTATTTCACAAAAAAGAAAGGAAAATAAAGATCTTCCAAGTTTAAAGTCCAGAAACACTGAATCCAAAGAGGAAATATACAAAACAAAAACAGACAAGGATTTTTTTTAACCAATTATCTGGAACTTATGTACAGTGTCTTAAATATAAGTTTGCTGTTAGACTACATTTATTTTGCTTAAGAACCACAACTGTTTAAAAATTGCTAAGAAAAAATAACTCTCACAAGCAGAAATGCTTCCAACATACCAATGAAAACAGATCATACACAGCAAAGTAGTCTGATATTGCTTACTTTTAAAACATAAACTAATATTGCCAATACTCTTATGTCTAAAAGACTCAAGAGTTCATACCACTAGTAGTATTATCAAAATGCTTATGGTGTACTGCCAGACTCTAAACTAGTAAGTAAATAATATATTTTGAAACTTTTCTAAATTTTAATGGCAAATGTAAAAGAAAAACAGAAATCACCCCCAGATCTACACAAATAAAGACACAGCAAGATTATCTGAGCATATATAAAGTAGGCAAGTGTAAATAAGATTCCTATCTCCTACTTAAATATGAAAAAATAACTTTTAGAATGATAGGAAACTATCTTTTCAGAACAAGATAAAATGATTTTTCTCATTCAAGACACAAAAAGCAGAAATCACAAGAAGAAATTGATAAAACGGGACCATACTGAAAATTAAACTTCTGACAAAATAGATTACATACAAAGATAAAACTATGCTACAGAGAAAAGATACACCCTATGTAACAATATCCAAATTAAAAAGGAATGCTTATAAATAAAGAAAAAAATCTAAATAAGAACAATTATAAATAAAACAAGAATTATTTCAATTTTTGTAAAGAATTAAGGTCAGACTAAGACTTGGAAAGGATCTGGAAAAGTAGATACACATGCATTACTGGGTAGGGATATAAACTTATACAACCAATGTGAGAAGGCAATTTGGCAATATTTAGTAATCTCAAAGAGATACAGTCTCCTCAATCCAACATTTTCATTTCTAAGCATAAGCCATACTAAAAGACTGACACGTGTACAAGGAAACATAGATGTTCCCTAGAGTACAACTTAAATTGTGAACAACCTTATCAGTAGGGCATTGGATAAATTAACTGGTGGAGTCAAATAATAGAACTATAAAAAGCATTTAATATACTAAATGTGCAAAGATCACTGATAAATCTCAGAAACAGTGCTGCCTAAAAAAATTCAGGCAACCAATATTCTAGAATATGGCATGAACAAATGTAGGAAAAATAGGCAGGATAGCACACACATCAATTTCAAAGAGGTGGTTACCTCCAGAAAGGGAGAGAAGGAAAGAAAGAGTTTGAAAGAGAAAGAAATAAAGTCTTAGTTGTTCCTGTAACATTTTATTCCTGAGAGAGAAATAAGAGCTAGAAATGAAACAAATGTGACAAAAAATTAACTCAAATCTGAGTTGTGGATGAAAAGGTTATCTAAATTTTTATCTGTGCTTTACTAAGAATTTTAGTATATTCTTTAATTTAAAAAAAGAATTTATGACATTCCAATTATTACTAATCAGTTCTATTTTCTTGGAGCTAGTACAAAACAGAAAACTTGCTGTATGACCTAACTAAATCTAAAACTCATCCCATGCTTAAATGTGCAAGGCATTGAGCTGGTATTAAACAGGTACAGAAATTTTGAAAGAAATTATCCTCAGAGATTTTCCAGCATATTGAAATCACAAAATAATTTTGCTAAATGACAGAATAAAGTAAGTACTAAACAGTGTTTTTGTGGAAATGCAAACTCTTTCACAGATTTAAAACTGGGGAAAAACTTGCAGCGTTACCTACACTGAAAACACTAAAAACTCATCAAAAATATAGTCTTCGACTTGCAGTTTTGATACACATTTAATTTAATGTAGAGACAGCATATCTGGAAAGAATAATACAATCTAGGTACAGGGTTATCTCATAATCTCGCATAAAACAAAAAGTTTCTAGAGTCTAATAGGGAATTTATATTTAAAAGAGGAAAATGTTTATTTTAAAAAGAGGAAAGCCAAATAGAAAATGTGTATTTTAAAAAGAGGAAAGGTTTCTTTTTTTAAAAAAATGAACACAGTATTTCTTAAGTATTTATAACATATATTAAAATACCAAAAGCAAATTACAGGGTTTTTCCTCTCCTTTATTTTGCTGTGCTTTCTCAATTTCCATTGAAAGGAAGGAGACAGTTGTTTTTAAAGAAAAAATATGAAAATAAATTGTAATATATAGGGATAATTAAAATGACATTTGAACCTACATGATACTATTTAAATCCTATTTTTAAAAACTAACTTCATATACAATTACTATATGTATATACTTAAAATATTAGGCATAAATTTTCACTTGATCCTATCAAAATTGCATTTAAAAAATATGGGCAACCTCTACAGATTATTTATAAAATGTCAGTAGGAATTTTTTCCCCTCTTTGCACAAGAACAAAAATGTTCTTTCCATTTTGCATCCAATTGCCACATTTACTTGGTGAAAGAAGGACCATGCCTGTCATCATTAGATTATTCCCTGAATCTAACCACCAGTCTGTCAGATCTTGAAAAATCACACACACATAATGTTGATGTTGGTACCATTGATATCATACTACTATCCATCTACATAATGTAACCATTTACAAGGTGTACTTCTAATTTCATTTTCTTGTTAGATATCAACTTTTTGAGAAATTAAAACTGACAGAAGCAGGAGAAAGATTCTCCTATATTCTTTATACAAAATATGAATGCTCCAAAAGGCCCATACAAAATATTATCTACATTCAAGGATGAATTATGAACAATCACTTTAAAACAATGAAAACTGTGTGTAAATGATTTGTATTTTCAGGTATAACTCATTCTCCTCTGAAAAAGCTTCTCTGATATTATGCCATTAATATTAACAGTTTTAGCAATCTGAAAAATTCACCCAACTTCCACTTATTGCTTTACAGAGTTCTTTACAATTTAAATTCAAAGGAAAATTTCTGTCAATAGACCTTCATATTTATCTAATATGAGGTATAAACATCTAAGACTGAATGGTGTGTTTATGTGTGAGGGGAAGGAAAAAGTAGACATTACCTACTAGGAAATATGAAAAAAAAAAAAAAAAAAAGCACCCTGAAAGTTCTGCTTATAAATAAATGCTTACAAAAAAAAATATATATATATATATGTATATATATATAAGGCTTTCTAAACTATAATGGCTATATTGGCTATAATCTATAACCAATTACGATAGAAAATGCTTTTTAGCTACTAAAAATAAATTTAAGAACTTACCTGTGGTGTCCAGGAAACAGAAAATGAAACAGGAAAATCCACAACACAATCTGGTGATTCTGTAGGGTACTATGAAAAAGCATAAAATTAAGTGATTTTTGCTGTATGGCAATTTCACATGAAGTATTCTAGAAAAACTGAATAGGAAACGTTTTATTATAAATGCAAATGTATAGAAATATTTTGATTCTACTATTATAGAAAATGTCAAGAGCTGATTAATAGTCAACTTATGCTCAGGAAGTACAAAGTTTGGTGATTTGGGTTGCCAAAGCAACAGGCTTTGAGTAAAGAATAGTGAATTAATCCAGTTTCAGGTCAGCTGCTAACGGTAAACTGAGGGGTGAACCACACAGAATCTCAGTTTATCTTTAAAATGAGAGATCAAACTGGTTGATATTTAATTTCCTTTCAACCTAAAATTTAATCTCAGTCTCAGTCACTACGTAAAAAGGCAGCATCTCTTAAAAGAGCCAAGAAGTGTACAAGTGTACAAAAAAGTACCAATCAATTAAAAGAAGTATTTTCCACAATAAAGTAATTATTCTTAGCAAGAATGTAATTTAAAAAAAGAAACAATGAAATGTCTTCTGGTTATTAAGGAAAAATAAAAATAATAGTTTTAAGAAAAATCTTTTCATGGTTGATAAACAGAAAATTAATTCAATAGCTTCACTCAAAAAGTGATAGTCATTAAGGACAAATTAGGTGTCTAAGTTAAGAAAGACAAAAGGCAGTTTTTCTTAAAATCAATTTTGTTATTAGAGAATTATACAACATAACTGCTATAAAATTTAATTCTAGATTCTTGAAAGTCACATGTAATTAAAGAACACTCATTTCTTTTCATTAAAAAGCAAAGTTTCCTAAAAGAAGATTAGTTTTGGGAAAACTCTCATTTGACAAAATGTTTAAAATAAGTTTTAGACTTTCACTTTCTTCAGCCTCTTATTTTTTACTACTTCAATGAATAAGCAAATGGGTTCTAAAAATTATCACTAGTATTTAGCAAACATCAGCCCGTCTGAAGTCAATGTTTTGAAAAGAAATAGTTATACTAAGTGGTGTTATAAAAAGAAACTTATCAACCTATATTCCAACTGATGGTTATCTGGAGAACAGAACTAGTAACACAAAAGCAAATATACAGGAAGTCATATAAAAATATAATAATGCTCCAATTTGAAGAAAAATAAAAAAGAGAAAGGTCAAGCCAAGATTGAGGGAGCTCTATTACAATCCAAACTATCAGATGATGTACTTCAGAGTGTAACTGCTATAATCACAACAGAAACAATCTCTATGCCACTTTAACAAGTCATGTGATTATCTCAAATGAGTACAGGCAGAGACCTTAACTTTCTATGATTTCCAGTTCGGCTAACTTGTGTGATCTTGAACAAGTCATTTTAACTTCACTGTTTGATATGTAAAATTGATGGAATTCAACTAAAAGTGTTATCAAGTTTCTTTTCCCTCTAACATGTTAAGATTCTGTAAAAATAATAATGCACACTTGAAACATCCATGGGTCAAAAAATTGAATACTTTTCATTTTGAGTTGCTACTTTTTATCTCCTACTCATATTGACAATAAATAGCATCAACTCTTACTTAAATTATCAATCTAGGTAAAAATATGAAGGTAATATTTACTGAATTTAGAGCAGATGAACAAAGTAAAGTATCCAAGACTTGGGAAGACATTTAGTACAAACAGCACATTATTTTAAAAGAGAATATGATCCTACATTCAAATAGGATTCAGTATAGTAAATAGTACACATATACTGATAAAGAGACCTACAAAGAGTTAAACCAAAAAGCAGGTTATAATAAATTTAATATGATCCCATATATATGAGTCAAATGTAATTCCTGAGATGATGATATCTTCATATTTTTATGTGTAATTATGCAGACATGTAAGTATGTATATAACAAATTAGACTGATTTGTAGGTGGCTTTACCGTATACCTATTATGAATTAAATGCAAATACACTGTATATGTTTATTATATTCATGCTCAAGATCAATTTCGCTTTTTTTTTTTTTTTAAGATTTTACTTCTTTATTTGACAGAGAGAGAGAGAAAGAGTGCAGTCACAAGCAGGGGGAGTGGGAACAGGAGAAGCAGGCTCCCTGAGAGCCTGATCCAGGGCTCAATCTCAGAACTCAGAATTCATGACCAGAGCCAAAGACTGACACCCAACTGACTGAGCCACCCAAGCGCCCCAAATTTGTTTATACAATAAACTTTATAACTGTATACAACCTAACAAGCAAACTGATATACTTCTACATAATTAAACATGAGTTAAGAAATAACACCCTAGATATTTCAGAATCATTTGTATTGTAAAACTGTAACATAGATACCTAAATGCAATACTGTAAAATAACTATTAAAATCCAGGTGGTTTTCAATAGTAAGCTGTATAGGTATATATAAAACCAGAGACTAACTGGCCAAGTTTTACTTTAGCAGTCTGATTGAAAATAGTGAAAGCTCCACATAAAGGAATATTAATTCAAAAAGTTTATTTTTAATCAACATACAATTTATCAAATCTCACCTCAATCCATCAAATCAATAACTATAAAAGAAAACAATTATAGTATTAAGTAAATATTTTTGTCATATACAGTATTTTTTAGATTCCATAGCATATTGTTCTAAGGAATACTTAACCCAACCTCTTCCGTAATTGGACCATCTATGCAGTAACACTTCCTCAAAGTTTATTTACATACAAACTGCAGCAAATTATAAAAATGGCCAGCAGACACAGAGTGCCCAGCCTCTGAAACAGATCCGCGATTTGTTTTTCAAGTAGTTCTGATATTTGCCAAAGCTAAAGAAGCCCTAGTCTACTTGTTTTTTAAAGAAAAGATAATAGTTCCATCCCATAGTTCAGCATGTATTATAAATACTGCATAAAAATACGCCTATAAAAATGACAAAATTCAACTATTTCCCTTATTATATATTTTTTACTTATAAATTCACTTTTAATAAAGTGTTTCGTTAAAATTGGTATGTTTTCTTTCAGGATTGGAGACAGTGAGGAGGAATGGCAAAATTGGGACAACAGGAATTCAAGAAAAAAAAATGTGTTCCTTTACTATATATCAAAAAACATCAAATAAAAGAAATAAAGGTTTGTATATTTATAATAATAAGCCTGCATTAAGGTTTAAAAATCAGCTTGACCTTTAAAATTTAGTTTGAATTGTGATTTTGCACTATATAATCTTAACATATAGCTTCAACTATTACTGTTTTTAACTGAATCCCAGACCCAAATACTCAAAGAAAGCAATTACCATATCTAAAATACAACTTTGGTCTATGAAAATTGAACAAAATGGACAATTAAAGACTAATAAATCATACCAACGTAAGATTCATTCATTTCCACTCTTTTTTTTAAGATTTTATTTATTTATTCATGAGAATACAGAGAGACAGAGAGAGAGAGAGAGAGAGAGAGAGGCAGGCAGAGACACAGGCAGAGGGAGAAGCAGGATCCATGCAGGGAGCCTGACGTGGGACTTGATCCCAGGTCTCCAGGATCACGCCCTGGGCTGAAGGCAGGCGCTAAACCACTGAGCCATCCAGGGATCCCTGGGTTTTTTTTGATGCATTTTTTTTTTTCTTAATTCCTTCCTAATTTAAATAAAGCTTCCTCTTTTCTCTTGCCAGGGCATCCATAATAGTGCTTCACAACTATCAATGATGCAAAAATTTAAAAACATTCTTCACGGAAATATTAAGTGTCACCTTATCTACCCTGAAATGGTATAAGAAAAAGCAAACAGGTTGAGCCATACAAGCAGCTACGTCCTTACTCTCAATACTACTACTACTGCCATTAACTGGAATTAATAATAAAATTTATAGATGTAGCTCTAGACAGAGACTCTCCTTTGTAAAAGTAAAACTTATAAAAATAAAGCCATCAAAAAAAAAAAAAAAACAGAAACAAGAACAAAACACACCTTTAAAAATTTAAAAAAACTGGGTGCCCGGATGGCTCAGTTGGTTAAGTGTCTGCCTTCAGCTCAGGTCATGATCCCAGGATCCTGGCATTGAGCCCACACTGGGGCTCAGCTTCTCCCTCTCCCTCTGCTCCTCCCCTCTGCTCATGTTTTCTCTCTTTCTCTCTCTCAAATAAAATTTTTTTCATTTTAACAAAAATACCCTAGTAACTTCTTTTACAAGTAAGATTTCTACCCCATTAATTTTTTTCAACACTTATCACACATAAATCTTAAAGTTATACCTGAATATTCTGTGTGTAAGAAAAAGAGAATGAGTCATTTCTCAACTTGTCTGATAAAGAGGCACCATAAGATAGCAACTTTTCTGTGTCACCCAGTTCAGCTTTATATATTAATTTTCTCTCATGGAAAGCTTAAATGCCAGACACATTTTTAAAACGGACAACACAATTGATCTTTCATCACTACAATCTTCTGAAATAGAGTTGATTAATGATTCTTAGGAACAATAAAAAAACTTAAATGTCCTGGTTTTCTCAAATTCTAATGTGTCCCTAGTGATTACTAAGTAAATGGTTAATATGCTGAACATGCTTATTCTACTTATTTTTCAAAATTCACAATCTAGAACTAAAAGACAAAACAGCTATGTTTTGTGCCAATAAAATTAGTAACTGTAGATCACTAGCCTGTAAAGTGTCTATAAATGGAGGTATAACCTTTGCAAATTCTTAAAATACAGAAGTAAAATTTCAGCCCAAACAAGGAATAAAAAGGTATGCATATGGATGTGTTTGAAGAGTGTTTGGTGCTCAGAGGAAGAACTACAAATGTAATTCATAACAAGACTTGAAGACAAGAGACTTCAGTGAAACTTCACTTGGAATAGTAGAAACTTTCTTTGTACAATATTACAAAAATGACCAGCAAGGTACTTTGAGACTGCTGAATCTTATATGTAATATTTCTTTATTATGAAGTGTATGTTTTGAACAAATTTGCACTAAAAGAGTGACACAAATGATCTCTAGGCTTTTGGAAACCTAGTGAGTGAATTTTTTGAGCTTTCCAAAATAAATTTTTTAAAGTATCAGATATCTTTTTAGAAGCAACTAGCACATCTTACATTGAATACATTTAGAGTTCATTTCACAAAGTATTTCCTGACCATAATAGTTTAATAAGCACATACCTTTGTCTTCAACTTGAGAGTAATGAGATGCTTTCTACCAGAAGCATCTTCAGCTTTTAACTTGATAGTACTGAGACAAGTATCCACGTATACAAGTCTGGTGAGTAGAAGGAAATAAAAAATGATCAAACTAGGGAGGACAAAGGTGGGGGGAGGGGAGGTTCGAGGATGGTAGGATTCAAAATGAAAATATTTGCTGTATTCCTATGAATCCATTACAAAAATTAATCAGAGGAATTTCTGCATGCCAGCCCTTTATACAGCTATAGATTTACTGCCGTTAATACACCAGCCTGGTGCTTAATGCAGTCATAGATCTCTGGATTATTTACAATGTGTGTCAAGGCTCATGCTGTGGTCAGTGAGCACTATGTTTCGGTTTTCCATCACTGGAACCTTTGGCACACACAGCATGTTGCTGTCAGCCTCTACTTATGTACACATTAAACTTCCTGTCAAACTCTTTGATCCATTTCTGTAGTTTCATATAATATGAGACTTTTATACTTCCTTTATTTGTTTTTCTCTTCAATGAACCTCTCCTTTATTATCAATAATGTTAGTGTACAAAAATCTGGCTGATATTAGTTCATCTACTCAATTGATCCTCCATGGAAAATGTTATATAAGCACAGGTACAGTCTAATCTGCTAACAATAAATTTTCTTTCTATGCAATATATAGCTTCTGACATTTAACCTAGACACATATTCAAGATGAATAATATTTTAAACCTATAGCACAGCACAACTGTTTTTGGCTTTAAGTTGCTCTAAATGCATGAATTTTCTACAACGGAAACCAATACCCTTTGAAATACATCATTCTGTACAAATACAGTCCCTTGAGTAGCATAAGCTACTGCCAAAGAGGTTCAAATTTAGCAGTATATTTACTAGTGAACTGGGCATGTGGATATTTTTTGACATTTTTACAATACTATTCTCTTGTAAAGATAAAAAGTAGCCTAAGAGTATTGCACAACTTATCACCCAGACTGATGGCGAGATCCATTAGAGTTCAGAACTAACATTAGCCTCCTAACCCAGGAAACATTTCTTTTAACATCACTATATGCCATTTAGTCACTGGCCAGATATAATGGTAAAATGGGTCAATTTCAAGAAATGCTGGGCAATAGCTATGGAACCATGCTTGTAATGAAAAATAGATCTAAATCTGAAGAAGATATATATCTTCAAGAGGAGAATAAAAAGTAAAACAATCTTTATCAACAGAAGAAATTTGTATCATAAACTATGAAAAGCCTAGGGTCTTAGAAAACAAATGAAAGTAAAACTATTCTAGAAAAAATATTTACATTAAAATATCAATGACTTTATATATATATATATATATATATAATTATTTTACTATAGCTATGTCTATAAATATCTCAGATACTCCCTCCAAAAATTTAGCACATGAGACTTCATCACATGTTTCATCAATAGGACTCTAAGGTTTAGATATATGGACATCAGACTCTGAATACATTGACAGTTCAGATTCAAGATGTTGAGACGAGCACATGCATTTATTTCCTTCATTCACCAAACAAAAGCAAAGGAATTTTTTAAAATTATAAATAAACTCTCAGTTAACCAAAAGAACAAGAAGTACTAAGCATCAACAAAGAAATTTCCAACAGATATTATAAAAATGAAAAGTGGTTAGAAAAGCACTGGCTGGTAAAACAAATTAGAAGAAAGAAGGCTCCAGAAAGGAGATAGTAGGCAAAAAAGAAAAGTCTGTAGAATATGTAGACTAGAGGGTATGACTTATATACAAGACAAAATTACAAAAATATTTTTTAAAAATACAAGAAGCCAAAGGGATAAAGGAATTTTAAACCAAGTTATAAACAATAAAGCTATGACGAAAACTGTAATTGCTCTACCATTAGCTTTTCAGTGAAAAGTATTTATGTAGTCATTAAAAATTTAACTGCTTACTAATTACAATTTTTAGAATCCAGCAATAGACAAAAACTAAAAGACTTAATTATAGCTACAGAAACTAATGTAAATATATTTGACTACGGCAGTTTAAAAAGTAGAGATGACAAAAATTGAGAGGTAGAAGGGAAAAGATGTAAGGAAGATTAGGAACACTAAAATTTCTAATTGCTAATGAGAGTAAGAGATAACATCTTTAATTGAAGAAACATGAAAAAAGTTTAAGAAATTTTAAAGCTAATAGAATAATAGTGAAGAAGGGAAAGAAAAGGTAGTATATGAGCCAAATCCTTTTTTATTACAGTAGTTAATCAGTTTGGAATTTCTAATACTGATAAGTTATATTGAAAAAGACATATTATTTAGAAACATGAAAGTTGTAAACATTAACATCTTAGAGTATCTGCTTTAAAGAGTCAGAGCAGGAATACGAAATGGTGTGAAAAAAATTGCTCTTCATCATAAGACTTAAATAGTTTGCAATCATGATAAATATACACACAGAAAGTAAGAGGGGATTGTGAGAAAGAAGAGACAATCAAATCACCAACTAGTACTTTTCATAATTTACACTGCTGCTCAGCATCAAATATTAGAAATTATTGAACATCTATAAACTAAGACATAAATAATAGTTCTAGTCTTTATGCAATCACACAAACAAAAAATCATCACCTTCCCACAAAGTTTAAGACAAAGATAACACTTTATAGATCAACAGTGGCATGCTCAAAATATGTTAATTTTGTTGAACTTTATTTTTTTTTTAATTTTTATTTATTTATGATAGTCACAGAGAGAGAGAGAGAGAGGCAGAGACATAGGCAGAGGGAGAAGCAGGCTCCATGCACCGGGAGCCTGATGTGGGATTCGATCCCGGGTCTCCAGGATCGCGCCCTGGGCCAAAAGCAAGCGCCAAACCACTGCGCCACCCAGGGATCCCCAATTTTGTTGAACTTTAAGACGTAATTCAAAAAAGTGGCAAAAGATGTTTAAGATTATCGGTTAATCTCAGCATAGTCACTTAAAATTAAACATTTTACCCATATTGATTCCCTGTCTACTTTGTATGAGGAACAAGAAGAAACCTCATTGTAATTATTAATACCTTGAGTACATCATGTACATGTGACATAGATTGCCAAATGTCCTCTGCTGCCTATTCTCATCTCCTTCCTTTTGAGAATAGGATTCCTGCCTCCAAAACATCCTTAACTAAACCAAATTTTAGCAGTTTACATTCCACTCAGCTAACAACCCTTCTTCTAGCTGCCCTTGGATATCAGCATATTACTAAATCTTGGTCAATGAACTGTAAGCAGTAGGGATATATGAATCTCTTGAATCATTTATAACAAAACTGTGCCTTCTCCCCATGCCCCTCTCCTTCTCCCTACCTACAGACTAGAACCTAGGACAATATGAGCCAGCAAAGACCAAGCAGACAAGCACAACACTCTTAGAGCAGCTGACCAACAGAACTCTCTATGATAGAGGGGTCTCTACCTGCGCTGTCCAAAATAGTAACCACAGCAATGTGTGGCTGTGTCTTTACTTCTTGTATCTTCTGTACATCAATCTATTCTGCCTTTCATGACTAAATTAATCTTCCTACATCCTCTTTTTTTTTTTTTTTTAAGATTTATTTATTTGAGAGTCCCAAACCGACTCCCCATTGAGCATGCAGCCCAAGGCAGGGCTTGATCTCAAGACCCTGAGATCACATGGGCCAAAACCAAGAGTCAGGTGCTTAACCAATTGTGCCACCCTGCATCCCAATCTTCCTAAGTTGTTTTTAAATCATATCAACCCCTTCCTCAAAATAGCCAATGAGTCCCCATCACTTGCATATATAGAATCCTTAGTCTCATGGTTAAGATCTTTCAGTCTGACCCTGGTATTAATTCTTATGTGAGCAAGTGATCTACTCTTAAGTCCAAAGAGGAGTTAGTTACACATTTCCATCACTACAAACTTAACTTCCACTAATTACCTCCTTTTTAAGGCTCTCTACATTCCTTTGAAGCTTATCCCAATACCTACCTCTCTAAGAACCTTCCTAAATCATCTGTAGCCCAAAAGGCCTTCATCTTTCAAGGGGAGCTGGTGCAGCTCAGTTGGTCAAGCAGCCAACTCCTGGTTTTGGCTCAGGTCATGATCTCATGTATCATGAGATCAAGCCCCATGTAAGAGCCTGGAGTCTGCTTGAGAATTCTCTCCCCCATCCCACTTGCACATATATGCACACTCTCTGTCTAAAATAAATAAATAAGTCTTCTAAAGGACCTCACCATTCTCAAAACTGTCAGTTTTAGGTAAATTTTTGCTTCCCAAATAAGCTTTTATTATAAAGAATATGAAAAGTTTAAACTTCTATACATATATTAATGCTATATGTGCTTGTTATATGACCATGGAGAAGCTGCTATCCCAATGGTTCATATTTATTGATTCATGTGCAAGTTTTAAACAACTGAATGCAAATTGTTTACATACTATAAACATATTACCAATGTAGAAAAAACATAATTTTTTCACTATTAGGTAATTCGCACTTATTCAGTGATTTGAATATATGTGAGGAAAAAGCACTCTATGATAAAGGTAATTTAGAATGAAAATCATACTTATTAACATCTATGTTCTTATGCATTATGGAATGAAAATTATCATTACTAATTATAATTAAATCGTAACACTCATTAAGAGCTGTAAAACTCATATATAGTCTGACATTTTTAGGTGAACTAGTGACTCAACTTTATACCTACTTTGCAGGAGGCATTATTTGAATCAAATAACATGTGTTTCTTTTTAACCCTTATTATTAAGTATTAGTTTCATTTGAAAAATAAAGAAAATGTGGCTCAGAGGGGTTACATTACTTGCCTAAGGTCACACAGCTGATAAGCCAGAATTAAAGCTCTTGGCTGGTTACTGGAATTAATTTCATCTTAACAAGTATCTCCATTTCTTCCAATACGGTATACAGATCTTTGAAATGCATTAAAAATTATAGAAAATACCACCAATGGATTAATAAGCCCATTATAAGGTACTTATCCATTATAAGGTACTTAATTAAATATCCAACTCAATATATGTCTACAATCTTTCAACAGCACAACAAATTTAATAAAGCTCTGCTCTTTCCCTAGACATATTTAAAAGGCCTAATAGTTGAATTCTACTTACTCTAATTGATAAATATGCTGTCTATAAAAGAATAAAACCATCAGATCACACTCCCCCTGTTAGAACAATTTAATCTCTGAATTACCTATGGCCATGTGATTACTAAAATAAACAGAAGGTATCTAAGATGACTATGCATTTCTTCCAAATTGAGACAATTTTGAAACTGAAAGGGCCAGGATAAAAGGCATAAATTAGGATTATCCTAGGTAAAGTGGGATGTAGATGAATCTACTTATAAAGTGTTCAGTGCTCTCAACTCCAGGACATTCTTAATGTCCTTAACATCTTAACAGAAAATCCTGTTAAACCCCAAGGATGCTAATTCTTATCCTTTTAATGAGTCATTCTGCAAAACAACACCAGTAGAAGTGAAGAGAAACCCATCAAGACAACTTTTTGCATCACTTACCTTTGTGAACTGTGTAACTCCCCAAATCACAACTCATCTTACCATCATCTTTTTACCCTCCAGACAGCTAGCTGTTTTTATACAAGTTGAAACAAGTACAGAAATTACACCAATAGCAATCAAACTTAAGGTCAGTTACTAATCCTCAATGTCATTTCTATTTAAAAAAATGTATGTGAATAAAGAAAAAAGATCTCAATCATATTCTAGATACTCTATTTTTTCCTAATTTTTTGTAATGCCTCATCCTATAGAATTGATTAGATATGTCAGATATGTAACTTAAAAACATAGCAAGGTCTTCATTAACTTAAAAAAGATTTTTCATTATCAGATTTTACCCATACAATAGTAAATCTACAAAAATATGAATTTAGGTATGAGGAAAATATAGACATACCGACATGGCCTACTAATAATTAAGATTCTGACAATCCATTCAAATCGATTTGTCATGCAAATCACTGTGTCATTTTAAGAGATATTTTAAATTAAGCTGGCCAATTGCTCAGGCAGGGGCTCAAAAGGTAGCAATTCTAGTATGCAGACAGCACAATTCAAGTCTTGGTGTTAGCTCTGAAACCCAATACCAACACGACCTAATTTAATAAATAAATCACAAAAATAAAATTGATAGATTTTCTTACTCCAGAAAGCACTGAATAAATACTGACAAAATCTTATTCTCTGGCTTCTGACAATCCATGCAAACAACTTCTCTTCTGCTAACACAGTCCTCATTTGTAAAGACTAATGAAACAAATGACTCAGTAACAGCAGCTATATTCTAATTCAATCATGCATACTCGTCACTATAATTAAACTTTGATCTTTTCACAAATCTAAGCAACAGATTTCAAAACTCTCTCTCAGGATGGGTTAATTTTGCATATGGCCAATTTTATCCATGATGAGATAGTCACACAGGGAGGGTGAAACTAATAAAAACTATCTCCAAGTATTTGAGGGAACTTTATTGAAGACTCCATATCAGAGCTTCCCCACAGCACAATTCCAGGCAGCATCATTCACACAGAATCCCTGAGGACTGTTATATAGCCAGTGTTGGCTACCATTTTATATATAAAGTTGAACATAAAAATATGTATCTTGAAATTTATTCTGAGAAGTAACTAAGAATATATAAGGTGGCTATAGCAGTCAGTGGCATATAGCAGAAACTTCGTAAGTGGAAGTTCCTGTGTATAATAATCTTAGTCTAAGGAAGAGATAAATATACAGTGATCAGTGCTATGATAGAGGCATTCATAATCTTCCTTTTGGCTTCCCTTTTGGCTATTATCCAAGCTAGACATTTGTTCCTTTTTCTCTCACATCAGAACAATGTGTACAACGCAAAACTCAATACTTTCTATTTGTCCCTAAAAAAACGCTTATTCCATAAAGTATTTTAATATTTGCACTATTTCGCTTACCCTTTGTTGCTAACAGCTCCCAAGAAATCCTATAATTATCTTCTGTAGTACTTATCACAGTTAGAATTAAGTACTACTGTGGTCATCTACTTAAATTCTGACTCTCCCACTATCTAGTTCTCACCTCTAAGTTCCTTGAGGAATTTTAAGTCTTAACTATGTATATCCACTGCCTTACATTATAGGCATTCAATAGGTGGGGGAGAAAATGAATGATTCACAAATCTCATGTTTGTATTCTCAATGCTTCAACTACTTTCATTACTGGAATTCTTCCAAATATGTCACAACCACACAGAAAAGAGTTTGCCTTCCCAAGTCTGTCCTACAATCCTAACAATCCTCTAAACACTAAGATCTTAACATTTAAGCATCTGAAAATAAGTCATGATTTTTCTCTATCACCTCAAATCCAAAGACCGAGCAGGTCCATGATGTCGGTGCCTCAAGACAAATCTTCATACTTTCAGCCAAACTGCTACTAATTCATCTCAATTCGTTACTTGTCTTCTGTCTCCCCTCTTCTTGTCATGCTAAATTTTATTTAAAAGTTCTATCTTACCCAATCCTATTTAGGAATGGCAACTTATCAAAAAATGCCTAATCACATGAATAAACATTAACCAATCCTCAATAACACAAGAATAGTACATTTAAAGTTATATATAACACCCATTTCTGGCTAAATTAGACTAGCTTGCTACAAACCTACACTTTCACTGAGAAGTACTAGAGTAGCCTGATGCAAAAAAAAAAAAAAAAAAGCTTGAAGGCATCAAAGAATTACTAAGGCAACCAAGACCTAAAGAACCAAGGTCCTGAAAAAGGGGAACAGAGGAGAGACAAGCCAGTACTAATAGAAGCCATTTTTCTCTCAGCTTATTTACCAATTTATTTACCAATTCTGGTCACAGGGCAAGAGAAGAAGGATTTGGGCAAAGGGCACAGATAGAGAGCTGCTATTAAGTGGCAAACCAAAATGAACAAACAGACAAAAAGCACAGAGCAGCATTTCTTTGAGGTTAGGGAAATAAAAATAACAGACTTTTAAAGGGCCAGAATCTAGTAGAAACATAGGGCCAGAGACCTTGTTCTAATATTCAGGCAATTTTCCATCAAAACTTTTGATAAATCCTTGAACTGCAAGTGATGAGGATAAAAAACTAAGCAGAAAGCCAATAAAAGCCAAAGAATATTCAGAAATTTCATAATACTGAGGAGACTAATTAAGATTTAGAACCCACCACCAGGAAAAGCCCCAGTGAATATCCCCAAACTTTCAGTGGGAACCCTTGGAAGGCTACCCCTAAAAGCAAAACAATCAAGAGGCAGATGAGCATTATCAAAAATGGACCCCTGACTCCAACTGAAAGGTAAACTGGCCTTGTGAAGAGACACACGTAAGAGTTTAGGATCTACCAAGGGAGAAATTCCAATGAACACACCTAGCTCTTGTGTAAAAGTTCTAAAGGGTTATAACTTAGGAAAGGGAGGGGAGCAATCATTAGTACACGGAGTCTTACAAAAACTATAGCCCAACCTGAACCAGTTCAATCTTTAATAGGATTATAGCAACCTGTCCCTACTCCATTTTTTTTTTAAAGATTTTATTTATTTATTCATGAGAGACACAGAGAGAGAGAAGCAGAGACATAAGCAGAGGGAGAAGCAGGCTCCATGTAGAGAGCCTGATGTGGGACTGGATCCTGGGATTCCAGGATCACGCCCTGGGCGGAAGGCAGACACTCAACCGCTGAGCCACCCAGGTGCCCCCCTCCTACTCTATTTCTTAACAAAGGAAAAAGTAAACCCTTTGTAAAAGAAAATATCATCTAGAACCTCTAAACTTTTTTATACACAATTTCTGGCTGAAAGATCATTAGGCATAGCACTGCAGCCTTAATGAATAAGGGCATATACTAAAGAACAGACAGCAAGAGACAGTGAGGAAAGGTGCATTAACGAAAATACCTGGAAATTAGGTCAGTTTCCTCATTTCTCCCCTTTTATCAGTTTTTCAGGTTTTCTGTCTTTTGGGCTCCTTTTTTTTTTTTTTTTTTTTTTTTTTTTTTTTTTTTTTTTTTAAAAGAAAGAGTAGTCATCTTGTAGAGCAGAGACCAGGAGAGTTCAGGTTTTACATTTTTGTTGTTACAGAGTATTCAATTTTCGATTGATTCAATTGTGAAAATAAAGAAAAACTCTTTACTCCTTACTATTAAAAAATAGTAGACTCACATGAAAAGATGCTCAACATCACTCACTATCAAGGAAATACAAATCAAAACTACAATGAGCTATCACCTCACACTCTCAGAATAGCTAAAATCAACAACACAAGAAACAGCAGGTGTTGGCAAGAATATGGAGAAAGGGGAGCCCTCTCACACTGTTGGTGGGAACGCAAGCTGGTACAGCCACTCTGGAAAACAGTGTAGAGGTTCCTCAAAAAGTTAAAAATAGAGCTACCCTATGACCCAGCAATTATACTAAGTCTTTACCCAAAGAATACAAAAATACCAATTCAAAGGGATTTGGTGCACTCCAAGGATTATAGCAGCATTATCTACAATAGCCAAATTATGGAAAATGCCCAAGTGTCCATCAACTGATGAATGGATAAGGAAGATGTGGTACATATATAGAATGGAATACTATAGGCTTAGAAAATATTGCCATTTGCAATGATATAGATGAGCTAGAGAGTATTATGCTAAGTGAAATAAGAGTCAGAGAAAAACAAATACTGTACAATTTCACTCAAATGTGGAATTTAAGAAACAAACAAGCAAAGGGTTAAAAAAGAGAGAGGCAAACCAAGAAAGAGACTCTTAACTATAGAGAACAAACTGATGGTTACTGGAGGGGTGGAGGTGGGATTAGGTTAAATAGGTAATGGGAATCAAGGAGTACACTTGCTATGATGAGCACACAGTAGTGTATGAAAGTACTAAATCATTATTGTATACTTGAAACTAATATTATACTGTATACTAAATGGAATTCATTTTTTAAAAAAAGATTTGATAGAGAATGTGCACCTGCACATGCATGGGGATGGGGGAGTGGCAGGAGAGAGGGAGAGATAATCTTACACAGATGATCTTAACCCTTCAAAGGGTTCAATCTCAGGACCCTGAGATCACAACCTGAGCCAAATCCAAAAGTCAGACCCTTAACTGACTGTGCCACCCAGGCGCCCTTAACTAACTGGAATTTAAATAAAAACTTTAAAAAAAAAAAAAGGTAGAAGCCTCTGGTATTTACCAATGTGGATTTAAAAAAACACAAAACTTCCTGCACACAGATGTTCATAGCAGTTTTATTCATAATTGCCAAAACTTGGAAGTAACCAAGATGTCTTTCAGTAAGTAAATGAAAAAACTGGTACATTCAAACAATGGAACTATATACAGTGCTATAAACTATATACAGTGCTTGTTAGCTCAAGCCATGGAAAGACTAAGAAGAAATTTAAACACACATTACTAAGTAAAAGAAGGCAATCTGAAAAGACTATATAATGTACGATTCCAACTATAGGACATTCTGGAAAATCCAAAAATGTGGACACAGTAAAAAGATCAGTGGCTGCCAGAGGTTAGGGGAGAGGAAGGGAGAGAAATACTTGGAACACAGAAGGTTTTTAGGGCTGTGAAACTATTCTGTAGAATGGCAGATACAGGTCATTAAACATGTCTAAAACCATAAAATATATATGACCAAGAGTAAACCCCAATGTAAACTATGGTTTGGGGGTAATAACAACGTATCAATACAATATAGGTTCATCTAACAAATGTACTACCTCAGTGCGGGGGGGGGGGGGGGGGTCGGGGGAAGGGAGGGTGGCAGAGCTGGATACTGATAATGGGGTAGTCTGCATACATATATAGGGGCAGAAAGTAAAAGAAAAATCCCTATACCTTCTTCCTTTGAATTTTGCTGTGAACCTACAACTGCGAAAGGAGGAAGGAAGGAAGGAAGGAAGGAAGGAAGGAAGGAAGGAAGGAAGGCAGGCAGTCAGGCAGGCAGGCAATTTGGGGAAAAAAAAGAAAAGCACTGGGTATGCTAAGATCTAGGACTAGCTATACGACTGAAAACCAAAAAAAAATTAAAAACAGACTCCAGTGGATATAGATTATGGGAGTTAGTAGAAAAGTATTTTTAAACAACTATGAAACAAAATACAGAAAAAGGTGGAAAACTTTTAAAAAGTTTTGAAATCTAGTACAGTTATACTAATATCTAACAAAGTAGACAATAAGGCAAAAAGTATTACCGGAGATGAAAAGAAACATTTAATGATAAAAGAAAAAAATCCACAGGAAGATACAGTGATTATAAATCCGTACACACTCTCAAATTAAAAATGGAACTGCCATATGATCCAACAATTCCACTTCTGGGTATATATCCAAAGAAAACAAAATCACAATGTTGAAGAGGCATCTGCATCCCCAAGTTCACTGCAGCAATATTTACCATAGCCAAGACATGGAAGCAACCTAAATATTCACTAACAGATGAATGGAGAAAGAAAATCTGGCATATATATATATATATATACACACACACACACACACACACACACACACACACACATACCCATCCACCAAATATACAATGAGATATTTAGCCATAACAAAGGACATGCTCCTATTGTGACAATATGGATAGACCTTGAGGGCATTACACTAAGTAAGACAAATAAGAGAAAGAAACACAATATGATCTCATTAATATGCAGAATAAAGAAAAAGAAATGAATTCACAGATACAGAGAACATATTGGTGGTTTCCAGAGGCAGAGGTGAAATGAGTGAAGGGGTCAAAAGCTACAGACTTCCAGTTATGTAATGTATACCATAATGACTATAATTAATAAAACTATATAACTGGAAGTTGCTGAAAGAGGAAATCTTGAAAGCTCACATCATAAGACAAAAAAAATGTGTAAGTATGTGTGATGATGGAGATTAGCTTGCCTTATGGTGATCATTTCATTATATATATATATATATATATATGTATATATATATATACATTATATATATATATGTATAATGTATATATATATACATATATATATATATAATCACTATGTTGCACACTTGAAACTAGTATATGTCAATTATATCTCAAAGAAAATATTAAAAGACATTCTTTAGTCAGGAAGAAAAAGATTCCAGACAGAAGGATAGAAATGCACGAAGTTATTAATTAGAGGGGTGCCGGGGTGGCTCAGTTAGTTAATTATCTGCCTTTGGCTCAGCTCATGATCCCAGGGTCCCACATTGGGCTCCCTGCTTCTCTCTCTCCTTCTGCCCCTCCCCACTTATGTGCATGTACACTCTCTCTCAAATATATAAAATCTTTTAAAAACTAAAAGAACACTGGGAGAAATTTATACATATATATATATACACAGAAATATTTATATATAATTTCATATATACACAAATTATATACAAATTCTTCTTGCCAATTCTAATATAGGATAAAATGCATGATAACAATAACACGACAGGTAGAGGTTAAAAAATACATTAAGGAGTTTTAGATCCTCCCTTTATATGAAAATTGGTAAAAGTACAAATATATATTTTGCTACACATATGTTGTAATTTCCAAGGTAATTCTAAGAGAATGTATAACAACTTAATTCTTGATTAATTCAAATAAGGGCAGATAAAGAGAAAAAAAAAAACACAAAACCCGTAAGAAAAACAGTAAACATATAGCATGATATCAGTGAAAATGGCTTGATTAATTCAAATAAGGGCAGATAAAGAGAAAAAAAAACACAAAACCCATAAGAAAAACAGTAAACATACAGCATGATATCAGTGAAAATGGCAGTAAATACATGGAGTTATGTCAGTAAAAATGGCAGTCAGAAGTTCCTAAAGGTCTCCCTTCCATAATAGTCGCAAGAACATCAGGAAAAAAAAGTATTTGAAGTAATGGATATGTTAATGAGTTTATGGGACTCCTTCCACAATGTACATGTGTAAATCAAATCATCACATTGCACATGTTAAAAATATTATAATCTTATTTATCAATTATAACTCAATAAAACTAAATAACATGTTTATGTTCAGTAAAAATATGGTAACATCTTACTGCATAAATAAAAGTTATCTTTTTCCAAATTACATTTAGTATTTTACCTTGCAGATCACTTAATGATGATATCCCTTTAATTCATACCCACAATAAATGTTACTATAATTAAGTTCTAATTATAATGAAACACTGACTAAAAACAGGTATAAAATAAACTGCTAAAACTGCAAATAAATTGAAATGTGGAAAGAAAAAAAGACATTTCTGAAACATTTTAAAATAGACATACTTATCCCAACCAAGAGTTCCTATTTCTTCCATAAGGCTTGAGTAGAACTGGGGAGGAGGAGGTGGTGCATACAACTCTTGTTTATTCTTTAAAGCAACTTCCTGTTTAAAAGAAAACAAACTTGGATCTGCTGTGGAATGCTAGACAGTAAATTGCTACTATCTGATTACAAAACAACTTCATAATCTCCTTTGTGCCTCACTAAAAGTGTCCATTATTTTTATAGAAATTCCATCTGAAGCATTCCCCTTATATAAAGACAAAAAAGTTAAACAACTGTATTGAAAATTATTATATGAAAATGCCAATTATTATACCATTAAAACTTCAGATTTTAGTATTTTCCTAGATTATGCCTATCAAAGATGACAAGAGTTTAAAAATATCTTCAAAGCTTTATGAATATTTTTCTGTTCCTGTGGAAAAACTTTGATATAAAGAAACATATATCTTTAAGAAAAGCCTGAACTCCTAAGTACATTGTTTAGACAGATCTATATGTATACAGTATGAATCACACTCTTATAAATAAAACCCCTTTATTACCACAGTAAATACTCATCTGCTACTTTCTTTCACTGGCTTACATGCTATATTATGCCCAGACCAGGTTAAGTGTTTTTTCATCTATGTGGCTAGATCACAGTTCCTTTCCCTGCAAGACCCACCTATATCTTCAAGATGGTTTATGTACCCTGCCCCCCACTCCAAAAAAAAACCCCTAACATTTTTTTTTTTTACAAGCAATACAAACATCACTAGAATTGCTGAGGCTGAGTATTACCAATTACTTCAAAGGTGCTAACCTAGACAAATACCTTATTTGGAAAGTAAAAATAAATGTATCTGTAAATTATACATGTTCATATGGACTGTTTTATCAAAAAAGATAAAAAAAAATAAAGAAATAAAAAAGTCAAACACAGTAAATAATAAAACCAGATGAGAACAAGTATAAAAATTATAAATGTTAACTGTAGCCCTAAAAAGAGGTGTAAGTTCTATTTCTTTAAGCATATTTTTAATATATTAGTCCTTACACTTTTTAATTTTAAAACAAGAATAGGATACTATTAAATTTAGGTAATACTAGAAAGAATAGATTTTACAAAACAGTATTTCAAAATCAAGACTATTAACTGAAACTACCTTCTAAATCTTTTTTAGGATAAAAACAAAACTATGAAAGCAGGTTTCTAAGGCCCAAAATGTCAATTTGGATTTAATTAGAAGGTAAGTTCCTAAAAGACAAGGAGTATACTGCTTTTTAAATAAAAGTAAATACCTAATGCTATCTGTAATTTGCCATATGGTCCAGAAAAATAAATTTTTACTATTAAGATTATCCTGTTATTAAAAAATAAATCAGTATAGTTCCTATACTTATATATAAAACAGCTTCAGGAATTCTTTTGAACTTTTTGTAAATCCAGAAATATTAAATACTGCTATCCACATACATAGAATGTAAAAATAAATCTGAATAACAATAAAGTCTTTTAATTCTAGGTTTATGAACTTTGTAAACTCTACCTTCTACCTTGGGTCAGACAAGTTACTCCTATTCCAAAGCCATAACAGGAAAAAAGGCAAAGGCAAAGAATCAAAGCATTCTTTGTGGAGAAAGGGCAAGATACATAGTAGAAAGAACAAAGGTTTTAAGGTTTTACAAAGGTTCTAAGTCCTAATTTTACCATTTCATAGTTTTAACACCTTAGCTATGCAGTGACTAAGCCCTAAATAGGAGTTTCAAAAAAACCTGACCCGGGATGCCTGGGTTGCTCGGTGGTTTAGCACCTGCCTTCATCCCAGGGCATGATCCTGGAGTCCCTGGATCGATTCCCACATCGGGCTCCCTGCATGGAACCTGCTTCTCCCTTTGCCTATGTCACTGCCTCTCTCTCTGTGTCTCTCATGAATAAATAAAATCTTAAAAACAAACAAACAAAAACAAAAAAACCCGACCCACATCAGAGTTCTCTTAAAATACAGGTAATTGTGGGGCGCCTGGGTGGTTCAGTTGGTTAAGCATTCGTCTCTTGATTTCAGCTCAGGTCATGCTCGCAGGGTCCTGGGATCAAGCCACCATGCACTGGGCTTTGCTCTCAGCTTGGAGTCTGCTTGTGATTCTCTATCTTTCCCTCTCCCTCAGCCCCTCTCCTTGCTCGCATATGCATATCCTCTCAAATAAATAAATCTTCAAAAATAAATAAATAAGTAAATAAAATACAGGTAATTGTTCATTTATCAAATATATACTGAACTCTTACTATATGCCTAGTAATTACTAAGAAACTGTGAAGATTTACCAAATTTCCTGAAAAAGTTCAAAAACTACTGATTTCATTTGGACATCATCCTCAATTCTTTCATTGAGGATTACATTACAGCAACCCTGTTACTGACAATACAGCCCAACAAATAAACCAATATAATTTTCTCTCACTCTTTAAGTACACTGTTCATAAATGTGCAATAGTATCACAAATTCTGTCAATTTCTTTAGAAAGCTAAAATACAGCATGTCATTTTATTCAGAAATGAAGTAACAAAGGTACTAAATAGAATATTCTTATAAATCAATGTCAATATTTTATTTTAAACTAAAGAGTATTTCTTCAAAATTAAATGACCAATAAATCTGTTCTTACAACCTAATAAAGTTTGCTAGTAATAAGAGCTTAATGGGACATGGTATATATAGTTTTACTCTGGTTCCTGAGCCCTTTTATTTGCATAGCTTATGAAAAGTATGATAAAAAGATAAAATTATTTTCAAACTTTTTTGCAATGACAAGGGTAACTCAAAATATGCTTTACTTCTTCACCTTACCTTTTTAAAGCTTATCATGAAATCTGGCCTTTGATGAAATTCATAATCAATTTTGATAATTCTAATTATTAGTTAGGGTTTACAAATTTGTAAGTCAAAATTCAAACTTTAGAAATTGGGATCAGAATAAAGAGTTTAAAGTCAAACATTTTACCAAAGCCCGACCTCAGAGTGTTGTTATAAGGATTAAAAAAAGGACTCAGAACAACTTAAGCAGCTAAGCTCTTTGTATGTGGCAGCTACTGCTAAGAATAAATAACTCAAAAAGAACTACAAAAAAAAAACTGCTTTCAGTTGTTAGTAGCAATATATTGGTACTGTAATTTTGTCAAACAAATATAGAGATACAGGAAAAGCATAAGAAACCGTAACAAGTACAACATAATAAATAATTATGTTAATATTAGAAACCAAGATTTTCAGAGTAAAATACAAGCATTAAAATCAAAGTAAAAATGTTATAATACCAAATTTGAATTGGAAATATCAATATGAACTCATGATAAATTACTCTTTCTAAATATTATTTTTTCCTAACTCTGTTCACTGAAAAGGCCTAGCAATAATAGCAATAAACACTCCAGTTTCCAGATCGGTGGCATCTAAACACCACTTCCTACAAAGAAACCATGGCTCTTTGGAGAAGTAAAATTATAGTTCTTCCAAAGGATGAGTAAATTAAACTGGGGCAACTTGTGTCAGAAAGCAAAGTTTTGGCTATGTTAGAAGAACTAAGGAGCCAAGATAAAGAGGCATACACTGACTAAAAATGATACAAAATTCAAGCATCAAAAGGTATAGTGATTGCAATGGACTAAAATCGATATATAAAAACCCATGAGTTCATAATGATACTAAAAAAAATCATTATTTCACTTTGACAGTTGCTAGGCACTAACTCATTACTCTAAAAATTGATTTTTTTAAAAAAGGAAAAGATACAAGCACTTAACCTATTTCTCCAGTATGAGCTATACCTCAAAATTAACCAAATAACTGATGAAGGGAAGTTGTTCTCCAGATAATAATGTATCTCCAGACAATAAATATAGAGAATGGAATTTTAAAAATCACCATTTGATACCTCTAATGAAATAGTGAGTGTAGGCAATGACTATCATTATATAATAAAATCATTAGGTGATAAGCTGATAAAAAACTTTATATTCGATGGATCTAAAGCCTATTGGCCAATCTTAACTCTACTAAGAGAAGAACTATCAGATACCATGTGCCTCCTCATGCAATAAAGTACACAACACAAAGTATTCTTACCAGAAGAAATGAACCCACTCTGCTGAGACTAGATCACAAAAAAAGGTAGAAAAATATGTTAAAAGATACCATGAGTATCTAATAAGCCAAATCCAAAATGCAAGAAATGTTATAGGACACATAATCTAGTTTATTTAACTTGTAGAGTTTAAAAAAAAAAAAAGGTACAGGAAAGATGAAGCACTGTTAGAAATTAAGACTTATCAACATATAACGTATGGACCTTGTTTACATACAAATACAAACAAAGAAGCCAAAAAAATTATCACTAACTTTGTCAGGGTTATAATAGCACATTTAAAACCAAAATAAAACAAAATGACACTTAGCTATTACAAGTATACACCAACATATTCATTGAGAGATGGATACAATGTCCACAATTTCCTTAAAAATACTCTAGTCTGGGGCTCATTCTGGTAAGAGTCCAACTCTTGGGTTTCAGCTCAGGTCTTGATCTCAGGGTCCTGGGACTGAGACCGGTGGCTGGCTCCACAATCAGCAGGAAGTCCTGCTTGAGGATTCTCTCCTTCTGCCTCTCTCCACTCTCCCCTCATGCATGCACACACACACACTCTCTCTCTCAAGTAAATAAATCTAAAAACAAAAACAAAACACACACACACACACACACACACACACACACACACAAAAAAAAAAAAACAACCCTAGTCCTTTTCTCCTTAAAGAGTAGGGGAAGAAAAAAATGGCAAAATGTTGAAGTTAGAGGTCATGGGCCTACAGGTTTGACTATACAGTCTTCCCTCTTCTGTTTATGATGAAAACTTGCATAATAAAAAATTTCTTAAACACAGTCTATAGGACAAACTGCATAAAAATTCAAGTATTTTATGCATAATTGACAAACTGAATAGTCTATTATATATACCTGTATGTATGTAATGAAGTCTAACAAGTTCTTCAGAAATCTGCAGCTACATACAAAATTTTTTATATACTGTATTAGATCTTTAATTGTGGCTACCTAATCTCACCATAGATGTTAAAATTCTGACTGACTAGGAGTACATTTTATTTCACCACCTATCCAAGAATAGTGTTAAGCGCAGTTTGACAAAATCAATTTGGTTCCTATACACAGTTCTGTTCCTCATGGAATTCAAAAAAAGCATCATCCACATTTACGCACACAGGAAAATGAAACATTAAGTGACTAGAAGTTGAGACGTTTTAAAGTCTAATCATGTTAAGTTTTTGCAGGAATTTAAAAAAGAAAATCAAGACTTACAGAATATAACAGTATTAGAAAGCAAATTCTTACCAAAACCATCTTCAACTCCATCATAAAGCTCATTAAATCAGGAGAGTGCTGCATTCTCTAGATCAAAACATTTGTAATTAATTTCACTTTTACAATGAATATACCATACACTGAAATTCAAATGAGATACAGGTTCATGTGAACATGAAAAAAAAAATATCAGAAATTGAAATATTAGTCACCATCCCTACTAGACTCACCAATTTCATTTTGAAAGAATAATTGAAGCCCTCAAATCTATTTTGATGAGTTATACTGAATGTACTTAAAATCTTTTAAAATTTCACATATTCCTTTGTTCCTTCAGCACTGACCACTGGTCAGTTTAGCAAATCTACCAAACTACATCATTATTAAAAAAAAAAAAAAAAAAAAAAAAGATGGTATGAGGTGAAGAGGAAAGAACGTAAAACATAAAAATTAGGCATATCTATGCAATTAAAAAATCTAAGAGTGATAAATTATCAATATCATATTTTTAATTTTTCCCTTGACCTTAAAAATTATGTACAGGGATCCCTGGGTGGCGCAGCGGTTTGGCGCCTGCCTTTGGCCCAGGGCGCGATCCTGGAGACCCGGGATCGAATCCCACATCAGGCTCCCGGTGCATGGAGCCTGCTTCTCCCTCCGCCTGTGTCTCTGCCTCTCTCTCTCTCTCTGTGACTATCATAAATAAATAAAAAATTTAAAAAAAAAAATTATGTACAATTGTCGATTTTGTCTTTTCATAACTAACCCATATTAATTCAAGAGGAGTCAATCTTTAAACAAGATAAAACCATCAGAATAAAAAAGCAAAAAGAAAAGAACTTCTAAGTTGAATAAATATTTAAGAGTTATAATTCCCTTTCCTAGAAATCTTTGATTTTTAAAATAACCAAGGAATAAAGGAAAGCAAAGAAAATTCTCAAATGTAACATTTTTTATTAGATGAAACTCTACATCACTTCTCTGGTTGAAATCAAAACATTGTATTTTTGTTACTTTTTGTGATAATGCTGTTGCACTACCAACACACAGTTCTGAACAAAGCTAATCTGTGAATTTGTTCCCTCTTTTAGATGAAGAAAATAATAATCTAAGATATTTCAACAATGCATGAGACATATGAATCACATCTTAACATAGTTTTGGGTGGGCAAGTCTGTAAAACAAATTTGACTTTCCCATCTTCTATATGATATTTTCCCCCCTTAGCTTACTAGTATAGTAATGAGCAATAAATTATATTAGATTTTTGTGAACTACAGCCTAGAGGCTAAATCCAAGCCAATACCTATTTCTGTAAATAAAGGTGAATTGAAACGCAGCCATATCCATTCATTTACCACTTATGGCTGCCTTGGCTCTACAAGTTAAGGAGTTGTGACAGAGCCAACTACCAAAGCCTGAAAAGTTTACTATCTAGCCATTCACAGAAAAAGACTGCTAATCCCTGACCCATATTTACTGAACTTAAAAACAATACACAGAAAGAATTAGTAATACTAACTCTGGGTTCCATATGACCAACTGGAGGGCAGGAAAGAGATTAATAAGTAATTGGGACTTTCTCTAGGAACCCTCTTGGTGAACTGATAGAGTAAAACAGTTATAGATATTATTATACTTAGTCTTTATTAACAAGTTTTTTCCAGGCTATTTAAATATCTCAGTAGATTCATTTCTTAAACTCTAGTATACAATATAAATAGTCACAGTGGATAAGGAGGAGGCAGTGGAGAGAAAACAAGAAATAATTTAAACATCCCCTTAAAAAACTACAGTAATTATGCTGCCAGCAATGACAGCCTATATTCTACAAATCAAATAGTTTATCTCCTATATTTCTTTGTGGTTCAGTAATGCTTTATGTGAGTGACTGTCATTGTCAGTTATCATAGATAATAACCTGCTTTTAAGATAGAAAAAATATATGAAATCAGGAAAACATACAAATGAATAAAAGCATTGAAAGAAATGCAGTTCTACTTACATTTATTTTTCTACAAGAGGCATTTTATTACTTTTGGTTTCTTAAGTAACTGATTTTTTTTTAAAGTTTTTCTAATTTGTAAAGAAATTTTCAGGTAGAAGAACCTAAACTTTAAGAATAACTACATTGGAGCAGGGGTGAAATGGATGAAGGTGATGAAAAACTTCCAGTTATTAAAAAAAATTAATCCTGCCTATTTATTCACTTGTGCTATATTTACAACTATGCTCATTATGTATGTATACATGATCCTAAGTGAGCTCCACAACACCTTTTCTGTTACTAATGTAGAACTACATTCCTAACTTCCCCACAGATACTCTACAATTCCATAATGGGTCCTGGATTTCTTCTTACTACCCCTCTTCAGTCTCAGCAGGAAAAAATAAATCACTCAAAAAGTGATGGATATGGATAAGAGTGACTACATTTGAAGATCCTAAATTCTCCAGGATGGAAATCAGTTTCAGGACAAATGCTACCTAGAAACGTGCTGAGGATTCCCAGACAGAAAAGATTTTAAATAATGCATGGATCCTTAAAATATTTGAGAGAGATAAAACCTATAAAATTCAGCAACTACTAAACCAGTCTGTTACAACATTCTACAAGTTGTCCACTAAAAAGAGTTAATTTAGTAATTTCATATCCCTGCTTAAAATAAACCTTTTAAAGAACTTACCTGTTGCACTATTTGATGGTATCCATTAAGTACTGTTTTCAGTTGCCAACTACATAATAACCTAAAATTTTAATAGAACAAAACGGTTTGTTCACTGTTCAGAATTAAAAGGAAAAAACTTATTTGTATGCTAACACTAACATGCACATACATAGAAAATAATGACAAATATAATTCTGACAAGTTAATAAAATTTTTACCACTGATACTGTTGAAAGTCTTGTCTTCAAACTGTCGGTACTACTTTTATTTCAAACTATAAATAACTACGATCAGTAAATGACATGCAAACAGTAAATCTTTTTTTTTTTAACATATCCAAAGCAAAATTTTCTATTGAACTAGATTCTTCTCTAAGGTTGGTTAAATAAACCAGTAGTTTTGATCATAATATACTGAGCTTGTATCTGAGAAAGCATATGTAGCAATATAATCTTCACATTCAAGACTAACGTAAAAGATATACTTAGTGTTCATCTATCCACTGGCTCACCTCAGCTATGCTACAATATTGCTTAGGTAACTAACTCTTCTAAAAATTGCTTTTCCTTATCTAAAGTAGGATGCCCCTCTTAGATTCCCCCAATTATAGCCCTTTCAGACCACAAGGACTCTTCCATTTTTGCTATGCTAACCCCCATTTCCACCCCTATTTTCTCTCTTAATGGCAAAGTGGTTCATTCATTAGAGTTTCCCCATTTGCCCATGGGGAAACTCCCTTTCCAAGTGTACTTTCCATCCCTTGCCACCAACTTGGTCATATTAACTTATTAATCAACACTATTGGGATACTCTTATTTTCTGCTAGTATTTTCCAATGGAATATATCAACTTGTTCAAGCAAATCTCAATTTAAAAAAAAACAAGATCACTGTAACTCTTCCTTGGCTGCATACCCTTCTCTATCACTCCTTTCTTTAAACTACAGTTGATCCTTGAACAATAATACTGCTTGAGGTGCACAGGTCCACTTGCAGATTATTTCAATAAAATATACATACAGTAAAGCAAACACGTTTCCTCTTATGATTTTCTTAGTAACATTTTCTCTAGTTTGCTTTAAGAATAGTCTATAATACATACAACATACAGTATACAAGTGTTAAAACAATTTGTTCATGGTATTGGTAAGGCTTTTCTGGTCAACAGCATGCTGTTAAATTTCTGGAGAGTCAAAAGTTACATGCAAAATTTTCAAGTGTATGAGGGGTCAATGCCCCCAACCCCTAAGTTCTTCAAGGGCCAACCATAGTTTACACTGTTTACGTTTACTTTCTACTCATGCACTCCAAAACCCAATAAAATCTGGCTTCTGCCACTACATGAAACCTAATTTAACCTAATCCCTCTGCAATACTCAACACTATGAACCATTTCCTCATTAAGCTTCTATTTGGCTTCAGTGACAGCTATATAGATTTCCCTCTTATTTCTTTGCTCAATTCTTAGCCTTCTTCCAAGTTCCTATTTATCAGTGCTTTACATGTTGGTATACTCTCAAATCCTTTAAATGTTGGCTTTCTCTTTTCACCCCACATATGCAGGCACTAGAAAATATCCATACTCACAGCTCCAAATCCCATGCCTACCGTGACTTCTATGTCTTAGACTTGAGTTCCATGCCAATACATTAAACATCTCCTCTTGATATTTCACACCCAATATATCTTAAAATGATGCTCTCCTACTTCTCCACTGTGACCTCTTCTCTAGCTTAGTGATCTGAGCCAGGAATCTAGAAAGCATGCTTCACTCCTCTTTCTTTCATTTTTGCTACTTCTAATCGGTCACAAAATCCTGTCAATTCTACTAATAAATGTCTTGGATTCTTCCTCCACTTCACCCCCAAAGATGCTTAAGAGCAGAAAAGAGATTCTAGGTACTACCTAATTCCCAGTCTCATCTCTTAACATTCCTTGATGGGCTGTCTGTACCAACAGATATCTTACACAATTGCTATTTATTGCTTTAAAAGGGAAAAAAATTAGAAAATTATTGTGTTACCTTTGAAAAGTACTTCACAAGGAAAAAATAATTTACAAATGTACACTGGTTTGGAAAAATTAGAAGTTTCTGGTTGACTCTAGTCAAAACTCTAATGGATAGAATAAGCTTTTACCAGATTAACTCAATGACCATCCCACCAGGATGCATGTATATAACCAAACACTATATCACCTTGCATTCTTCATTTGTAAATCTTCAGGCAACAATATTTTAAGGTGAAAATCACGTCCCTGTGGAAAATATTGAAAACATTCACTCAAATTTTCATCTTTCACAATATTAAAAGATAAACACAAAAATCACATAGGAAAGGTAATGTTTTCCTTTGTTTTCTAAAAGTTATCAACTTTATCAGAATCTTTGTTTGTTAAAATATATGCAATGGGATACTGATTTGAAGAAAAATAATATAAAATGTCAGCAACTTTGTAATCATTGGAAAACCAAAACAGAGATAAGGCTTGATTTTTAAGAGAGAACAAACTCAGATAACACAAGAAATACTAAGAAATTAATGCAAAGAAATCCAAATATTTCTTATAAATTTATAAAAAAAGAAATTCTTTCAATTGCTTTGACTGTGGAAGGAAAAAAATCACAGTGTAAAATAAGAATATATAATACATTACAGGCTTCATATTTTCCATTTCCTCATTTTAATAAAATGGAAATACATTTAGTTCCACAATCCAAATATACAGACATGAGAGAAATATTTTCAAAAAACAGAGTATTTAATTTTCCCACATTTGTGGACCTCTAATAAATAAAATCACTAACATTCATTTTAATTTAAATATTCACTAGCTATACATTTAGATAGACCAAATTTTACTTAAGAGTCTAAAGAAAGAACTGTTCTCTAAGAAATATATTCAGTTTTACTTTCTTGAGAAAGTGAATAGGTAAGCAGCTTAAACTTTATATCTTAAATAGGATAATATACATGATCTGAGCAAAGGTAAGCAGAAAAAGACAAACAGAAATATAATCTTTTACTCCAACAATATAAAATGAAAAAGAGTAATAAAATTCTTGAAAAATAATCACCATGAGAATTTTAACACAGGCTCCCTCAAAGCAGATTCAAAACTAAAGGAACACAATTAAATGTACCCCATAACCTTTACTTTCATGATATTACAGTTCTGACTTTCATTACATTTAAATGTCCTTTAAAAAAATGAAACAAAATGTACTACTGACCTTTTCAAAAGGTCAAGTAACAATAATTCACTATTTCATTAAAGCACTAGAAGGTATTATGTAGTAACTTTAACCTAACTTTATAGACATCCCACACATAGGTGTAAGAACAATCTGGAATTCAGAATTTACATGAAAAATAGTAAAACTACTCTACTGATCTGTTATCTGAAAGAATAAAATTCCAAAGTCCCTTATTTGCAAAATCCAGCCATTTTAAAAGGTCAAATGCCATGTTACATGCCATAATACTTTTCTGATTCAATAAAATGTCCAAAATTAGTTTTTTGGTTTTTGGGGTTTTTTTTAGCTAAAGCATATAAAAAATGTTAATTGCTCTCAAGAAGCAAGTCTTTCAGGTTGCAGGGAACAAAGTACTGTCAGTTGCCTAAATCTGAATCTCTCCACACATCCTCCTAAATAGATCAATATTAAGAACATTTAAAACAGGGTCACCTGAGTGGCTCAGTCAGTTAAGCATCCAACTCTTGGTTTTAGCTCAGGTCACAATCTCAGGGTCACCAGATCAAGCCCCTTATCAGGCTCCATGCTCAGCATGGAGTCTGCATAGGATTCTATCCCTCTGCCTCTCCTCCCACTTTCCATTTCTCTCTAAAAAATAACACAAAATCTTGAAAAAAAAAAAATGTCTCCAGCAAAATCAGAAAACAGAACACTATAAACTTCAAAATATCTATAGTAAATATAATATAAACCACTTTCCAGTGGTTTCCACTTGGGCTCCCATATCAAATCATTTTAAAGAACTAGGGGGTTCAGAAAAAATACATGGAAGAGCAAAGAGGGGACTGAACTAATGTTAAGATAATATTAAAAAGTTTGGTAGATCAGAGCACTGACTGCAAGAAGGGGCCTTAATATAAATACAATGGTCAAGAAGCTCACCTTGGAAAAGAAATACACAAGCATAAGATGATAAAAAGGGAGGTAAATACATCCCTTGGAAACTGGGTACTAGGAGGAAAAAGTAAAAGTGGGAAATTGAGGATTTTACATAACAAAATAAAAACACTCAACTCCTCCTCCTCAGCACTACTTTAAAAATTATCCATTAAATAAGCTATACTTTGCTTCACCTCCAGAAAAAAGTATTCTTAAACTAGGAATCTTATAAACTACTGCCAAAAATCAAATTCAAAAGATACTGTTTTCATCAATGCCAACCTACTATGAGTAAAAATCAGAACAAGAAATAATTTTAATTGATGATCACCTATTCAAACAAAAACACAAGGCATAAACAAATTATAATACTGAATTATATTATCATTAATAGCATTTGTACTCAGATTCAGAAATTCAAAAAGAACAGAAATTATAAGGAAAAAAAATTAGTTCAGAAAAAAATGATATTAAAATAGGAGAATAAATTAAGAGGTTCTCAAAGAATAGAGTAAAATAAAAATTTCCTAAGAGGCAGGGTACCTGGGTAACTCAGGTGGTAGACTCTTGAGCTCAGGGCTGTGAGTTTGAGCCTCAAGTCGAGGGTAGAGATTATTTCAAATAAAACGGTTAAAAGTGGCAAAAGTTATGTGTACTTTACCCCAATAAAAAAAAAATTAAGATTTTAGAGAGAGAAAGGAGGAGAGAGAGAGAGAGCAGGGGGAGGGGCAGAAGGAGAGGGAAAGAGGCCTAAGTAGATTCTGTGCTGAGCACAGAGCCCAATACAGGGCTTGATCCCATGACCCTGAGATCATGACCTGACCCAAAACCAAGAGCTGGACCTTTACAGACTGTACCAGCCAGGTGCCACTCCCAATAAAAAATTTTAAAAATTTCTTAAGAAGCCCCCCCGCCCCCAAAAAAGCTAGAAAGTTACCAAATGAGAAAAAAAATTAAAAACAATCAAGGAAAAGAGGCTGAAGTGGAAACAGGTAAAGAAAATCCAATACACAAAGAATTGGAGACTCTGAAAGGAAAACAAAAGAGCAGAATATTTTAAATTATAATCCAAGTATACTTTCTGGAAATTCACATAATAAAAAGAACTGAACACACGAGAAATAACTCCTAATGATCCACTCTGAAATGTACCTTAATATGCAGGCTTTAAAAAGTCCATAGCTTCTGAGACCAAATAATATATGGGAAACAGAGTAAGAGTAGCATCACACTTTTCAAATCAAGATTTTTAAAAAGCAACAACAGAACTTTTAAGAAACTGAAAGAGGATTTCTGCTTCTAGCTATGATGGAATAACAGTGGCAGGATTTGCCTTCCAACATTAACTAAAAACTGGACAAAATATACGAAACCATGATGTTCAGACATCAAATAGGCAGCAAAAAACAGTAGTTATTGAAGAAGGGAAACAAATGAGAAAATCTTTATTATTATCCTGTCTTACTACCCGCAGAATCTTCAGGCTACACAACAAGGATGGAGAACCAAATGGAGCCTGACATTCTTCCTGATTTGGGAAAAAGAAATGATTTGGGGGATGCAAAAGTATGTGTGATTCACAAGCTACAGTACCAAAGAACAAGAGAGAACTATACAGAGAATAAACCTAGACAATGTCAGTGTATTCTGCAAAAGAGTCAACAGGTAAGTATGATTGCTGCATGTATGTGAGAAGACCACCGAAAGCCAGGGATTCATAAGAATAGACCATACAATTTCAGAGCTCACATTAGGCTGAGAGTAGTCATGTTTTCTATTAGCAAGAATAGAAAACTTTATACTATAAAATTTATCATTAAAGAGAATACCCTGAAGAATACTGCCTAAGTGGCAGAGCCAAATTAATCTAGGCTAAAGTCTGTGTTGATTCTGCCTAACAAAGCTTAAAAGCAAACTATGACAATATTAAACTGTTTCCAAATAATTTAACTACAGCTTAGAATAAATCAAGAATACTTAAGAGAATAAAATGATCTAGCACACAATAGTTACAGATGCACAATATCCAGCAACCAGTCAAAATATACCAGGCATGCAAACACACACACACACACACACACACACACACACACACGAAAGTAAGATTCAAAAAGAGAAAAATCAAGAGAAATACAAAAATGGCATATGATTGAACTGCTCAAAAAAATTTCAACAGTGGTAAGTACATTACATATATTCAAGAAGGTAAAGAAAAGCATGAGCATGCTAAATAGAACATAAAGGTAAATACAAACCCAAATCAAAGAGGAAAAAAAATACAATGTCTAAGATGCTAGAGAGTATTAACAGCAGATTAAGCCTTGCAAAAGAAGGTATTAGGGTATCTAAGGTACAGAACATTCAAAATAAAACAGAAAAAGACTGAAACAAACAATTAAAAAGAACCATTAGTGAATTATGTAACAACTATACAGTGGCCTAATATACATGTATTTTAAGTCTTCCAAAAAAAGGAAGGAGAGGGAGAAACAAAAAAAATTTTAAAGAAATAATGGCTGAAGTTTTTCCCAAATTAAGTATAAAGATATACTCACAAATCCAAAGAGGTCCACAAACCCTATGGAATAAAATCATAAAGAGACAAAAATCAATGATAAAAAGAAAAATCTTAAAAGCAGTCAGAGAAAACACACCACTTACAAAGGAACAAAAGTAAGAAACAGTAGAGATTTCTCATAGGAAATAATGCAAGACAGTTAAGCAACATCCGTAAAGAATGAAAAAGGGGGAAAAAATCAATCTAGAATTTTATACCTAGTAAAAAGTATCTTTCAAAAGGCCAAGTAAACACTCTGTCAGACATAAAACCATTAAAAAAAGTATCAGTATAGGGATCCCTGGGTGGCGCAGCGGTTTGGCGCCTGCCTTCGGCCCAGGGCGCGATCCTGGAGACCCGGGATCGAATCCCACGTCGGGCTCCCGGTGCATGGAGCCTGCTTCTCCCTCTGCCTGTGTCTCTGCCTCTCTCTCTCTCTCTCTCTCTGTGACTATCATAAATAAATAAATAAATAAATAAATCTTAAAAAAAAAAAAAAGTATCAGTATAAGATGTGTACTACAAGAAATGTTAAAAGAATAACTTAAAGAAGTAAACAAAACAGAATTGTGGATATAAAACAAAGAGTACCAGAAACAGTAAGTATATAGGTAAATACAAAAAACCTTTTTTCTTATTTTCTAAGTTGTCTTTCAAGGATAACTGTACCAAAAGTGGACAATCTGAACAAATAAATAAGTAGTGGATTACAACCCAAAGTATAAAATTAATATGTAAGAGTCCATACTGATATAAATGATTGATTTAATAAATGAGAGAGTTAAGGAATAACTAACCAAAGACATGAAAGACATTTATTCTGAAAACTATGTAATAATTAAAAACTGAAGACAACACACACACACACACACAATGACATTCCATCCTCATCTCATGGATTACAAGAACAGATATTGTTAAAATGTCTATATAGAATATGCAAGGGTGGGGGAGGATCCCTAGGTGGCTCAGAGGTTTACCGCCTGCCTTTGTTCGGCCCAGAGCATGATCCTGGAGTCCCAGGATCGAATCCCACATCAGGCTCCCTGCATGTAGCCTGCTTCTCCCCCTGCCTATGTCTCTGCCTCTCTGCCTCTCTGTCTCTGTCTCTCTCTCTCTCTCTCTCTCTCTGCCTCTCATGAATAAATAAGCAAAATCTTTAAAAAAAAAAATAGAATATGCAATGGGAAAAAGACAGTCTCTTCAACAAAAGGTATTGAGAAAACTGGACAGCTACATGCAAAAGAAAAAAATTGGACCACTTTCATATACCATACACAAAAATAAACTCAAAATCGATTAAAGACCTAAATGTGAAATGAAACCATAAAAGTCCTACAAGAGAACACAGGCAGTAGTAATTCCTCTAGCATCAGCCATAGCAACATTTTCCAAAATAGGTCTCCTGAGGCCAGGGAAACATTAAGCAAAAATAAACTACTGGGACAACATCAAAATAAAGATTGTGCACAGCAAAGAAAACAATCAACAAAACTAAAAGGCAATCTACTGAATATTTTCAAATGACATACCTGATAAAGGATTAATATCAAAAACATATAAATAACTTCTAAATCTGAACACACACAAAACCTAAATAATCCAATTAAAAATGGGCGGATGACATGAACAGACATTTCTCCAAGACATACAGATGACAAAGACACATGTAAAAATAGATGTTCAACATCACTAATCATCAGGGAAACACAAACCAAAACTACAATGAGGTTATCACCTCATACCTGTCAATAGCTATAATGAACAACACAAGAGACAACAAGTTTTAGAGAGGATGTGGAGAGAAAGGAACCCTCTTGCACTGCTGGTGGGAATGCAAAAGGTACAATGATTTTGGAAGACACTATAGAGGTTTCTCAGAAAGTTAAAAATAGAAGTACCCTATTATCCAATAATTGCACTAAGTATATACCTAAAATTACAAAAATACTAATTCAAAGGGATACCTGCACCCCTATGTTTACTATAGTATTATTTACAATAGCCAAATTATGGAAGCAGCCCAACGGTCCACTGACAGATGAATGAATAAAAAAGATGTAGTACATATATGCAATGAAATATTACCCAGCCATAAAAAAGAATGAAATCTTGGCATTTGCAGCAACCTGGAACTAGTGAGTAAAATGTTAAGTAAACTAAGTCACTCAAGAAAGACAAATAAAATGATTTAACCCATATGTGGAATTTAAGAAATAAAACAAATGAGCAAAGAAAAAAAAATTGAGATGAACCAAGAAACAGACTCATTAACTACAGATTACCAGAGGGCAAGTGGGCAAGGAGGTATGGGTGAAAAAGGTGATGGGGATTACAAAGTACACTTATCATAAGGAGAACTGAGTAATGTAAGAATTGTTGAATCACTCTTTTGTATACCTGACACTAATAGAACATTGTACAGTTCTCTATACTGGAATTAAATTTAAAAACTTAAGCAAGGGAGTTAAACTAAACTTCATTACAAAATTCCAGATAAATTATATACTCTACATTAAAAGAGGGGGAACATAACCTTGCACTCCTTAAGTAAGAAAAACTGATAGAGATTTTTCTTACAAAGAGTGAGTATGCAAAGGGGAAAAGACTTAACTCTGCTGTAAAGAAACCTGACAAACACTATACAGCTAAGGTCAACATCAACAGTGGTAAATCATATTGACAGTTTGCTCCCTTTATATATGTGATGAAATGGTACTTAAAATTTGCAATGTTCTTCTCAAAAACCAAAAACATAAATCAATGAAACAGGATAGAAAACCCAAAAATTAACCCACTCTAAAACTGTCATTAAAAAATAAAAGTCTCTTGGAGCGCCTGGGTGGCTCAGTGGTTGGGTGCCTGCCTTCTGCTCAGGTCGTGATCCCAGGATCCAGGATCAAATCCCATATTGGGCTCCCTGTGGGGAACCTGCTTCTCCCTCTGCCTGTATCTCTGCCTCTCTCTCTCTCTCTGTGTTTCTCATGAATAAATAAATAAATATTTAAAAATAAATAAATAAAAGTCTCAAAAAAAAAATAAATAAATAAATAAAAGTCTCAATAAAAGAAGATAATTGTTTAAAAGAAAATAGAAGTATTAAAAAAAAGAAAGAAAATAGAAGTATATTGGGAGGGTTACAAGATAAATAGGAAAAATATATATAACAATAGCACAAAAGCCAGACAATGAGAAACAGTACATTATGGAATGTCTAGGTGGCTCGGTGGTTGAGTGTCTGCCTTTGGCTCAGAGCATGATCCTGTGATCTGGGATCAAGTCCCACATTGGGCTCCGTGCACGGAGCCTACTTCTCCCTCTGCCTGTGTCTCTGCCTCTCTGTTTGTCTCTCATGAATAAATAAATAAAATCTTAAAAAAAAAAAAAAGAAACAGTACATTATAAGATTCTTATACTATAAAGGAAGTGGTATACTTGAAAGTGTTAAAATATAGCTCCATATTGTAAAGCCGAGAACAAACACTAAAAAAAAAAGAGAAAATGATATAGCTGATAAACCAACAGTGCATATAAACTGTAATCCTAATATTACTTTAAAGTAAATCATGACAAGTTTAAGATGTATATTATAAACTCTAAAGCAACTAATTAAGGGGGAAAATAGCTAAAAAAAAAAAAAAGGCTGATAAAGGAGATAAAATGCAATTATATTTAATGAAAATGCAGAAAAATAGGAAAAAAGATAAGAAACAAACACATAGGACAAATAGAAAACAAACAGCAAGGTATCAGCTTTAAACCCAACCATATCAATAATCACATTAAATGTAAATGGTCTAAATACCCCCAAGTGAAAAGCAGCAATTATTAAATTAGATTTAAAAAAAAAAAAAAAGCAAGATCCAAAAGAAATCTTTTTTAAATAGACACACAAATAGGTACAAAATGATGGAAAATGATTAGGCCATGCCAACACTAAATCAAAAATGAGCTGGAGTCACCACACTAAAGAGATTCTAGGACAAAGATTACCAGAGATAAAAAGGGTTATTTCACAATCATTAAAAAAAAAAAAAAAAAAGTCAGTTCAAGAGTAGCTAACAATCCTCAAAGTTTATGTACCTAATAAAACAACTTCAAAATATATGAAGCAAAAACTGACAGAAATGGAAGTAGAAATTGAACAATCAATAATTATAGTTGAAGATTTTTAATACCTCCTTTCATTAATAAAACAAGTAGACAGAAAATCAGTGAGCATACAAAAAACTCGAATAGCATTATGAACGAACTTGACCTGACATTATAGAACAATCACCCAACAGCAGCAGAATGTACATTCTTTTCACGTACAGACATAACATTTACCAAGACAGGCCATACTCTATACCATAAAAGAAGTCCAAATATATTTAAAAGACTTTAAAACATACAAATTATGTTGTGATCAATATGAAAGTAAATTATAAATCAATATCAAGGGGCACCTGGGTGCCTCAGTGGTTGAGCATCTGCGTTTGGCTCAGATTGTGATCCAGGGGTCCTGGGATCAAGTCCTGCATCAGGCTCTCCACAGAGAGCCTGTTTCTCCCTCTGTCTATGTCTCTGCCTCTCTGTGTGTGTCTCTCATGAATAAATAAAATCTTAAAAAAAAAAAAAATCAAGTGGGTTGCCTGCGTGGCTCAGCGATTGAGTGTCTGCCTTTGGCTCAGGGTGTGATCCTGCAGTCCCGGGATCAAGTCCCACATCGGGCTCCCTGCATGGAGCTTGCTTCTCCCTCTGCCTCTGTCTCTGCCCCTCTTTCTGTGTCTCTCATGAAAAAATAAATAAAATCTTTAAAAAATATATATCAAATAGATATCTGGAAAATCCTAATATATTCAGAAAAGATATACTGTTTTTCTAAGTAACCCATGAGTCAAAAAATAAATTAACAAGTATTTTGAACCAAAAAAATGAAAACACAATATGCAAAAATACATGTGATACAGCCAAAGTAGTGTCTGAAGAAAACTTTATAACACTAAACATCTATATTATAAAACAAGAAAGTCCTCATTATCAATGAGCTAACCTTCCACTTGAAGAAACTAGGGAATTTAAAATCAGAAAGCAAAGACACAGAAAAATAAGAAAAATCAATAAAAATCAAAAGTAGGCTCTTTGAAGAGATCAATAAAATTTATAAAGCTCTATCCAGTTGCACCAGGAAAAATATCATCATGAATGGAGACAAGAGGTATGTATAAAAAATGTCCACAATTTCTTTGATATTTCTACCTTTAAGAATTGGTGTTAACTTTCTCTCCTTTTGAATATGGACTAGATTTGAGACTCACTATTAAAAAAAAAATAGAGCAGAATTAATATGTGTAACTTGATCTCTGTTTTATGCTTGATCTGTATTGTATCATTCAGGGGAAGTTAGTTGCCATGCTGTGAGGACCCCATGCAGGTCTATGCAGTAAGGAACTGAGACCTCCAAGTCAAGAGCAGTAGAACATAGAGGGCTCCGGCCAATAGCCCTGTGAATGAGCTATCTTGGAAGCAAATCGTTTCCCTCTGGTCAAGACTTTAGAGAACTGGCACACTGGCTAACATCTTCATTGCAAGTTCATGAGAAATGCTGAGCCAGAACCATCTACCTAAGTAACTTTTAAACTCTTGATCCATAACAAAGGTAAGATAATAAATGTTTGTTGTTCTATGCCATGAAGATTTGGAATAAGTAGTTATACAGAAAAGACGACCAATATAGGCAACATCATTACAGACCCTAAATATATTCGCTGAAGGAACAATAAAGGAATATTAAGTAACATTTAAGCCAATAAATGAAAAAAATCTAGAGAAGATGAACAAATTCTTTGAAGAAAACAAACTGCAAAGCTCACTCAAAAGGAATAACCTAATTGAGACAATATCTTCTTTAAATCCCAGGGATCATACATGCACGCACACACACAGAATCAGTAAGTTTCACAAACTGTAATTTTTAGAAACTATCTAATCACAAAACTAAAAATAATAAAATTAAAAATAAAAAAAAAAACTTCCATAAGAAATTTTTAAATCTTTATTAAGTAACTCCTGGGTGCAAGGGATCTATAAAGTAAAATTATGTTAATACTAAAAAATGATGATGATAAAACGCCATGTGTCAGCATATACAGGGTACTTTAAAAACAGTGGTGAGAGGAAAATGCAGAGCCTTAAAAACTTTTATCAGTAAAAATGGGCTCTCACAACCAAATCTGGGACAATTTACATCAAAATAAATAAGGAAAGTAACAGTTACAATCCATTAAATAAGTTATTTTTAAAACCTACGATTCCTTTCTGATACAAATAAGTGGGAGGAAAAGAGAAAGTTATTCCTTATAATACAATGACAAGAAATAAAGAAGAAATAATGGAGTTAGAAAAATCATTTGGAAACCACAAAAAATCAAGATGCTAAAACTACTACGTGTACCTGAAAGTCTGTGATGCCTCAGATTAGCTCTCTAAAAGTACTTACGAATTACAAAAGGAAAATCTCACATATGCTATCTTAAACAGATAATCAGAAGTAACATCATCAATGAGACACACTGACTTCAGGCCCTAAAAAGGACACAACATTCTCTGCCTCATTACAGAATCTGAATTTAATGAGGAGGAAGTATCAGTCAAACCCAAACTGAGAGACATTCTGCCTAATGTCCAAACCTATTCTTAAAAATGTCAAGTTCATAAAAAGTAAAGAGACTAAGGAACTATTCCAGATTAAAGAGAATAGACAACTAAATGCAATGCGGTATCTTACCTTACATCATATGGGAGGGAGGCTAGAAAGGAATACAAAATATGTACTTGTAACATTAACAAAATTTGAATTTGGACTCCAGATAATGCATTATATCATGATTAAATTTCCTGATTTTGATAACTACTATGGATATATGTGTGTCCCGGCTCTTGTGAAATACATGCTGAAGTGTTCAAGAATAAAGAGGAACTAGGTCTGCAACCTCATCTCAAACTTGAGTTCAGAAAAATAATTTATATATACACGCACCCACACACCATACACTCAATAAAATCAAATAGGGCAAAAGTAAAATGGCAAATCTGGGTAATCTTCATCCATACTTGTTATTTTCTGTAAATTTGAAATTATATCCAAGACAAACACCTTTAAACAAAATCCACTGCACCAAACAAAACAACATTAAATAAAGCGTTTAGGCTAAGATTTCAACAAGCTGCTCAAGGCAGGTACAAATCAGAATTATAGCTACAGCAAGGGTCATAAGAAAATTTCATCTAATCTCAATTCTTATGTTTACACATTTTCTAAGAGGCTTTAGCAGATAGACACATATAAGACCAAGTACTTTCCTTAAAATGCCTAACATTAGGTATTAGGTGGTTCCTGATAAAAATGTAACTTAGTATCTCTTCAATTTTTCTAAACATTATCTGAGAATGAATCATGTTTTCAACTAAGAAATTCAAGACCGATACTTCCAACTGAGGAAAGAAAAGGTAATCTTAAAGAAAAGAAAAGAAAGGTAATCTACCTTTACTCCAGAAATAATAATGAAATTTAGCCTCTACTTTCTGTGAGAGCCACAAGAATTTGAAGAAAAATGACTAAATCCGTACGTACCCTCTATAACCTTTCTTTAACCAAAGTGCATTCTGATTAGTTCTATATTTAATATTCTGAGGGGTAGGTAAAAGTTTCATTTAGCAAGGACATCTGATAATTCACATAGTATTTTTAAGAGATCACTACAGGTTTTGAATAAACGTCAAAACATACAGTAATTCCTAGGATATGGTCCCTACCCTCAAAAAGTATGTGGGCTGGCAGGGGAGAGGATGAAACAGGTAAATTTTGTAGACACAAGCTCCCAGTCACAAAATAAGTAAGTTATAGGGATGTAATGCACAGCATGGCAACTATATTAACACTGCATCGCATATTTGGAAACTGCTAAGAGACTTCTCTTAAAAGTTCTCATCATAAGAAGAGCGCCTGGGTGGCTCAGTTGGTTAAGTGGCCTACTCTTTTTTTTTTTTTTTTTTTTTATGATAGTCAGAGAGAGAGAGAGAGAGAGAGAGAGAGAGAGAGGCAGGTACATAGGCAGAGGGAGAAGCAGGCTCCATGCACCAGGAGCCCGACGCGGGATTCGATCCCCCGTCTCCAGGATCGCGCCCTGGGCCAAAGGCAGGCGCCAAACCGCTGCGCCACCCAGGGATCCCCTAAGTGGCCTACTCTTGATTTTGGCTCAGCTCAGGATTTCAGGGAACTGGGATGAGGCTCTAGTTAGGCTCAGGGCTCAGCAATGAGTTGGCTTGAGGATTCTTGCTCTCCTCTTCCTCTGCTCCTCCCTCCACTCAAGGGCACACACACCCCGACTAGCATTCTCTCTCAAATAGATAAATCTTAAAAAAAAAAAAAAAAAAAAAAAAAAGTTCTCATCATAAGAAAAAAAAATTTTAAACATTTTATTTGAGAAAGAGAGAGTACATGAGAGAGATTGCAAGCAGGGGAGAAGGATAGAGGGAGAAGCAGACTCTCCGCTGAGCAGGGAACCCTAAGAGGGGCTTGATTCCAGGACCCTGGGATCTCGACCTGAGCCAAAGCAGATGCTTAACCCATTGAGCCACCCAGGTGCCCCAAGGAAAAAAAACATTCTGTAATGAGGGCACGCGAGCGTCTCAGTGATTGTGTGTCAGGCTTTGGTTCAGGTCATGGTCCTGGGATAGAGTCCTATGTCAGCTCCCCATGGGGATTCTGCTTCTCCCTCTGCCTATGTCTCTTCCCACTCTCTCTCATGAATAAATAAAATCTTACAAAAAAAAATTTTTTTAAAGAGAGAAACCAATAACACACTCTTTTTTTTTCTTTTATTTATTTATGATAGTCACACAGAGAGAAAGAGAGAGGCAGAAACATAGGCAGAGGGAGAAGCAGGCTCCATGCACCGGGAGCCCGACATGGGATTCGATCCCGGTCTTCAGGATCGCGCCCTGAGCCAAAGACAGGCGCCAAACCGCTGCGCCACCCAAGGATCCCCACAAAAAAAAAAAAAAAAAAAAAAAATTCTGTAACTACATATGGTGAATCCGATGAACAACTAGACTTACTGTGATCATTTCACCAGATATACATACATCAAATCATTGTTGTACACCTGAAACTAATGTTGCATGTCAGTTATACCTCATAAAAAAACCCACGAAATAGGCTTCTCTTTAAAGTTAAGTATCAAGTTTTCATATATTCAATACCCAAACACTTCTGAAAGTTGAAATCATTCTCTTAATCACTATAATTAAGAGTTAAATTTTACCTCCATCCCACTCTTTTAATGATGACAATGTTTTGATGAGGATTGCTGAATGGAGTGAGTGTTAATCAAGGTAAGGTGGAGCAATGCAATTACTCCTTTTCCTTTCAGAAAATAAAAATACTTCTGAGAACAGAAATTTTTATCCATTACCATGATTTTTTTCGTCAAATTATCTGGTTAATTACTAAATTTTAAATTTATTACGATACAGTTGCATAATTCGTGTTTCTATATAACTGAGTTCAAATAATTGAAAATGTGCATGTCTGCAAAAAACTCATACACATTTTTTCCAGAAAACACACTTATGTTTCAATGCTCCATGGCTTTACAATGACCACTTTGTTTCTTTTTTCTTTAGGAACTTGTCCTTACTTTACACAGCAAATCAAACGCTCAGGTTGGTCAGTGAGGGGTTACATTTTACAGGTAAAAGGTTATTGCTGGTAATTTAACCTATTCGTGACCCATATTCCAAGTGGCAGGTGGTTAATTTGTGTGGTTTCACCAGTTTTTCCTCAAGCAGACTCTGTTAAAGGACAAAAACAGAAGAAAAAAAAAAAAACTAACAAACAAGCTTGCATTGTGCTGGTGAGGGAGGTGGCACGAAGTTGAGTATAAAGGTCTGGGAGCAAAAAATCTATACTCAAAATCCCAACCTCGGGTATCCTGGTGCAACGGAAAGAAGCACAAATGCAGGAGTGGGATCAGATGGCCTCGCTTTCAGGGATTCCAGCGATCACGGACAAGGAACTTAGCCTGTGCGCTTTCCCATGCCCTGATTTCCTCGACTATGAAGACTGAGAAGGACTTTAGAAAAAAAAAAAAAAATCCTGCCTCCAAGGGCCAAGGATCAGCGAGACCATGTTTTTGGAAAGCGCTCTGCAAACTTCCAACCTGTACACGTGCGTAACTGGGTGTGATCAACTCTACCGGAGAAGCCGCCCGGACTCTGCAAAGGTCGTTAATTCTGCTGCCAAGACTCCGTGCAAAATATCGCTACCGGCTGTGCTCAGGGACACAGCAACTTAGTCGAGAGCCAAAAGGGGGTTTTCCTCCAAAATATATGTTTACGGAAGAAAACTAAAAGAAGGTAGATTCCCTGGTGAACGGGCCACCTGACTTCAGGCGGCTTGGCGGGTGGGGGTGGGGGGTTGGGGGGTTGTTAGAAACGAGGTAAAAATTTGCAAAACAAACGAAAACAAAACAAGCCAGTGACAGGTGGGACGGACCCACGCCGAATTAAAAAGGAAGGCAAACCCCGGGAAGCGGGTGTGGGGGCGTGGCCTTCCGCCTTGGGCCCCGCCCCCCGCTCCTGTCGGGGCTCCGCCCACGGCATCCGGCGGCGACGCAGGCCCAGGCAGCGGCGGGGGGCGTGGCCGGGGGCGTGGCATTTCGCATTGGGCCCCGCCCCCCGCTCCCGTCCCGCGCAGGGGCTCCGCCCACGGCGTCCCCAGCGGCGGCGCAGGCCCAGGCAGCGGCGCGGGGGGCGTGGCTCGGGGGCGTGGCCTTCCGCCTTGGGCCCCGCCCCCGCTCCCGTCCCGCGCGGGGGCTCCGCCCACGGCGTCCCCGGCGGCGGCGCAGGCCCAGGCAGCGGCGCGGGGGGCGGGGCGCCGGCCGCGGACCCCCGCACGAGCCCTCCAACCTCGGGCCTCGCGCGCCGCGCCTCTCCATCCCCTCACCGCTCCCGCGACTGACTTCCAGGGGCGGGGCTGCGCCACGAGAGGGAAGCCCTCCCGGTCAGCGAGCCCCAGGCGGGCGGGTACCTGAGCCGAAATGAATCCCTCGTACACGGTTTTCGCCCGGTTCTGGGGCAGAAGCAGCGGGAACTGACGCAACAGGCTCGCCTCCATCTCCGCCATGGTTCGCCGTCTGTGGAGCCGCGGGAGGGGGAGGGGGGGCGGGTTATCCGCCGGCCGAGCCCCGCACATGCGCAGTCTCGCCTGCGCGCCGCGCTCGGAGGGGCGGGAACTGGGCTTTGGCGGGAAAAAGCCTCGACGGCGCTGCGGGGTGAAACGGAGGTCGGGCCCAGCCAGATGGGTGTGGCCAGGCCGGCGGCAGCGTTGGCCCCAGCGCGGTGCTCTCGGGTCCGCAGAGCTACCTGAACAAGATCCTTGCAGCCTTGCCTGTCCCAAAACTCCTTCGGTCCTTTTGTTGGATTTTATTGAAAGACTGCTGCAGCCTTGTTGGAGTTGCATTTCTTGCCGCATAGGATGCCCCAGCTCGCCGCCTTCACCGTAACCAGTCTCCTGTTGGCCTGTCCTACAGGATCTCCAGTGGGCCGCCAGCTTACAGAATAATGTATTATTCCACCCGTGTTAATAGTGTATTGAATCCATTCAACATATGCAACGTGTGCAATGTAATTCTGTGGTTTACCGAGTGTAGCCAGATATATAGTATTGGAGGGATGCACAAATGGGTGTGTGTATACACCTACATTCACACACGTATCTCCAAACTCAGGTCAGCGTTATACTCCGTTTTGGCGCACTCACAAATATCTAAAGACAAAACACGAGACAAGATTGCTAATTAACTTGATGAGCCAGTTATTCTTTGGTAACCCTTTCTATACATTTTTTGAACTCAGGGATGGTAATGACCCACTTACTTTTACTAAGGGCCGATTAAGTAAGTAACACGACTATTTACCACAAAGCCATTTGACATCCCAGTCACTATTCAAATGCATTGTATTTTTTGAGCCCTAGAATTTGTAAAACACGATCGTGATATGCCAAGGCTATGCAGAGATGACCAAGATGTGCCCTCTCCCATCTCTGTTGCCCTCAAAATGGAATTTGACATCTTGAAGATTAAAGTTTCACAGCCACTGTGACCGTATTCTGGATACTTATGGGGAAAACAAGGATCCTACAGCAGTGTTCAGATACAAATCACACTAAAGCAGTGGTTCTTAAACTGTGATCCTAGGACCAGCAGCATTAGTAACACTTAGGGACTTTGTAGGAATGCACATTTTTTGCCCCCTCTGTCTCAGATCTAGGGAATCCTAAACTCTGGGAGTGAGGCCTAACCATCTGTGTTTTAAAAGGCCCCCCAGGTGATGGTAATGCACACTGAAATTTGAGAATCTCCTCCTTAGGGATATGACCTACCCACACTCAATTATGCAGCTCATTCCTTAAGGATGATACTGTGTTCAACCATCACAATCATGTTAAACTATTTACATAGATGCCCAGGCTGTATCCTTGACGGGTGGTTTTCAAAGTGTGGTCCTTGGATCAGCATCATCAGTATCACCTGGGACCATGTCACCCCCAGACCAATTGAATCATTTAACTCTAGGAGACGAGCTCAGCAATCTGTATTTTAACAAGCATGTGTCTAACACCTCTGTTTTAACAAGGAATTCTGATGCAAACCAAAGTCTGAAAAACACTACCCTAGACTTAGTGAAGTTACATTTTCACACCTAATTCTGTTGTGTAGCTAGTTGAAAGTCATTGCACTAATCAAGTGAATAATTGCCAAAGGTTTTAGTTCTGAGCTCAGACTTAACCTAGCCACATTGTAAAGTTTAGAAGATATTAGTAGATGAATAAACATAGTTTATTGTTGTCAAGCCATTATTTAAGAGACAAAGATAATTTTAATTATAAAAAGAGAAACTTTAAAAAAAAAGCTGAAAGATTAATCCCAATTTGGGTTTGATATTAGGGAGCTGAAATTTTCTTGGCTTTTCAATTATGGTCTCAAGGTCACTACTGGAGTCCTAACCATCTGAACAGGTGGACAAACAATGATAGCTTTCCCAGAGGTCCTTTTGAACAAGTCTTACGTCACATTGGCTATCCTGTATGTAAAAGGATAATTTTTTGGCTAAATATATTGCTTAGAATGCAGTTAGTAAGAATAAAGGAGAGAATGGTTGAGATGGGCTGCTTTCCATTTCTTCAACACTGCAAAATCCACCTGCCTTCCCCCAAGACAAAGAAAAAATATTTTAACTTGACATTATGTTATTAATGAAATGCATACTTTATATGACAAATTTTCATGTATGTATACTTCTAAAATTATGGTAGTATATTTTCCTGTTTTTTATTTTTTCAAGATAATTTTTTCCTTCAAAGAGTACTAATTAAATTATATTTTGTTGACTAACTGAATTGAACATCATCTAAAAAAAAGTATTAAGGATTAGAAATCATATGAATAAGTAACATTATAAAAAGCAATAAAGAACCAATTTTACATTTTGGAAATAGTGTAATCTACATAGTAATGAAATATCCTACAAATAGAATAAGGAAGCCATGAAATTACAAATATATTTTCATCCAAAAATGTCCTTTAGCTATGAAAAATAAATAAGATATGGTTGTGGTTTGTGACATTCCTGTAAAGAATTCTTTCTTGATGGGAATAGGATTTGCTAAAATAGCAATTTTATTTCTATTTAGTAAGAGAGAGCAAGTAACATGATTAGCCATAATGTGGAAACAGCTGATTTTATAAAATTTTGAGAAATAGCTAAATTAACAAAAATAAATTAAAATTTACTCTAGGGGTCCTTGGGTGGCTCAGTCAGTTAAGAGTCAGACTCTTGAGCAGCCTGGGTGGCTCAGCAGTTTAGCTGAGCCTGGGTTGCCTTCAACCCAGGGTATGATTCTGGAGACCCAGGATCGAGTCCTACATCGGGTTTCCTGCACGGAGGGTGCTTCTCCCTCTGCCTATGTCTCTGCCCCTCTCTCTGTGTGTGTCTCTCATGAATAAATAAATGAAATCTTTAAAAAAAAATAGACTCTTGATTTCGCCTCAAGTCATGATCTCTGCGTCCTGGGATGAAACCCTGAGTCAGGACACATACTCAGTGGGCAATCTGCTTACAGATTCTCTCCCTGCATCCTCTTTGCCCCTCCGCACCTCAAATAAATAAATAAATCTTTAAAAAATAAATAAAATAAAATTCACTCTAAAATTCAGAAGTTTGTAAGTAATTTTATACATATATAGTCATTTCAAAATGTTTGAAATTTTAAGTATCTGTATCAAAAAATTAGTAGTACCCTTTTTATTCTCTAAAATCTTATGTATTTAAAGCTAATGTTAACAGGTCTATGGGGAAACAGATAATTATACACTTCTGATTATTATGCATAATTCACAAAGTGTTTCTAAAAAGCACCTTACGTATGATAGAAACATAAAAATTGTTCTCTTTTGAACAAATAACCACTTATGGGAGTATATCCCAAGAATAATCCAGAAATAATTAAATAGATGATTTAATGTCCAATAAGTTAGAAATGATCGAGTTATATAACATAGACTGTCTAAAAGCCATTAAAATGACATATGTGAACATGCAGTATTGTTACATAAAAAGTATATATGAAATATCAATATGCGAAAAGAACAAAACAATGTCAAGAGAAAGAGAAGAAAGTTACATAATTAGTTGATATTTTAAAGATAAAAGATCTTTCATTTTTCCATGCAAAGCAAATTAACAGCACCATGAATTTTTTAAAAGAAGGCATTAGCAAAGATTTTTATAAATGTAAATGCTGTCCAACTTAAAATCATCTACTGAGTTAGAGGAAGCACGGTAAAATGAAAAAAGAGCCAAGAAACTTCAAATACATAACTTTGTATAAATCACATTATGATCTGTAGGGTTCTTTGCAATTCTAAAAATGTATTTGTAAGAAATGAATGGACTTGGGGTGGCCTGGGTAGCTCAGCGGTTTAGCGCCTCCTTCAGCCCAGGGTGTGATCCTGGAGACTGGGGATCCAGTCCCATGTCAGGTTCCCTGCATGGAGCCTGCTTCTCCTTCTGCCTGTGTCTCTGCCTCTCTCTCCGTGCGTCTCTCATGAATGAATGAATGAATTAATTAATTAATTAATTAATCTTTAAAAAAAATGAATGGACTTGAAAACAATAATTACAGTTAAATATGGATTATCTGAATAATAAATCTGAAAAAGAACTTAACTTTGAAAATGTCATTCACATTGTCATTCCACTTAATGAGAATGTCATTCCACTTAATGAGAATGTGTTTGTGAAATATAAAGTGGAATACTGATATTGGGTGTTTTTACAATTTTGTCAACAATTAAGATAATTTAGTCTTGTTCACTTTTAGTTGGACAATAAATGCTTTCAGGAAATGATGGAAGAAATCATGAACCAATTATTGCAGTGAGATGAAGTTCATGTTCAGTACGGAGGGAAAAGCAACAGAGTTGAAGCAAACATCTTTACATAAGGCTTTATTATTTTGTTTGATGGACCAAAAAGATTCATCCTTTAGATGCTCACATTCAAATTATGAACTAAAAACCTTACAAATTCCGATGTACATAATCTCCCTTCTGGAGGTACTTGCCGTTCAGAATTATTATATATCATCAGTTCAAAATTCAAAGCCATTTTATATACACCCATAGTCATTTCAAAATGACAAAAACATTTTAAGTTTATAAAAAATTAGCAGGATTTTAAAAATATCCTTCAGAATCTTAAGTATGTAAAATTATTTTTTATAAAATAGTTATATTCTTCAAATATTCCATCCGAGGAGGATTCATTTTAATCTCATTTTCCTTTATAGCCTTAAATGGGTTACAAAGGAAAAGATGTGAAAGGAAAAAGGCACAAAGGAACAGAAAATCATGTGTTAAAGTTGGCTGGTCTGAGTTTTATAGCTGGGACTCCATATAAAAATCTGACCAACAAAGATAAAAGATGAAATCACACAAATTTTTAGGACTCTTTACAGCAGCAATACTTATTCACTCGTTTTATATATTAATATAAATAAATATAGTTTTATACTATCATGTTTCATATAAATTATGATAGAATAAGTTATTTTCTATATTTAAATTTTATTCACCTTTCTGAAAAAGAGTACCTTAGCTCACTTTAGCGTGCATGGTTTGGTAGAAGTCACAATCTAAATTATGTCCTCTTCCTCAATTGTTCTGAGACTCTAAAAGACAAATGTAAATTCAGAAGAAAATTGAATAGACTTGTTAGATAAGCAGTTTTATTCAACAAAGGTAAAGCCTCAGAGGCAATCTGTTCCCAGAAATAGTCTTGGCTTATGCTTTATTTAGTTGATTTTCAACAAACTAATTTAACTCAAATGCAACTTTATGTACTATAAAGGACCTCCCAATGAGCAGAATGAAACCTAATCAAGAAATATTTTCTGCTGTTAGGGCAGGGGCTCCTTATAGTCCCTACCCTAAAGAATTTCCTAGCCTCTGTTGGCAAATAACTGCTTTGTATCTTCTACTATTCTTCTCTCCAAATGGGTAAGCTTATTGTATTATCTGATCCCTGGTCCACTACTGTATCTTGCATCCATATGTTTGTGTGTGATGGGGACATGGTGGCAGTGACCAGAGGAATCAAAATCTGGATTCTAGTAGAAAGAATGTATACCACTGAGAAATCCTAGAGTTTGAAATGAATTCAGTGACAGATGAAATACTGGATTGTGTACTTGGGGATTGGGGGAGGGGATGCATTTTATGTGTGAAAAGAGGAAGGGCATTTGGTGATCAGAAGAGTAAACTGCAGTGGAGACTGTTATGTGATCATCTAACCCATTTCCTCTGTGTCCTGGGCCTAAAACTAAACTGCATATCTACCCTCTCTTGCAGGTTCATATGGCCAGGTAACTGAATTATAGCCAATGGAAAGTGGGTGGCTCACTCACAAAACTTTTCTATGCCTGATTCGGCATTCTCTTTCCTTGTTCACTGGCTTGAATCAAAGTAGTCTAAAGCCCTTAGGAATGGTGGAGGCATGAGATGGAAAGAAGCTGAGTCTGAAATGTCTTCCAATTGACATGTGTGATGGAGAAATAAACATTATTATATTAAGGCACTGAAATTGGGGGTTTCATTTGTTACACTAGCATATAGCATGCATTATTCTGATATGGTGGGTATCAAGTTGCTTTGGTATTTAGATTCCATTCGAACATGTAAAAGAATGAAATAACAGCTTTCTTGTAAAAAACAAAATACTACCACATGCCAAAATTATATCCTTCGGATCTATTTAAAATTATAATAAAAAACTGTAGACATCAATAGAAATATATGTAATTAGAAATTTAATCTGGGGTATATGTGAGTGCAAATGTGTAAAGACCGCACTGCTATGAGGCTTCACTATTATTCTACTTATTATTGCACTATTATTTTTCCATGTATTTATATGATAAACTTCAGGTAGTATTATGCAGATTAACAGTCCACATTTAAACACATTCAATGAAAAAAAAAACAAAAACAAAAAAAAATAAACACATTCAATGAATCTGAAACTACCATGGGATAAATATTTTATCTATTTATCAAAGTTTGTTTTTGTTTTGTTTTGCTGAACTTCTGTCTGGAACATTTTATTAGTCTCCTTTCATTTAGGAGTATAATAAAACTGAATATCTTTAAGAATATCTGGTACTATAGAGTAGTAACAAGTTCATATTGAATTTCAGTAACATTTGATTGTATGTGAATTTGCTCTTACTTTTTCTTTTCTTGTCCCATCAGGTTAGTTGAGCCTTTTTGGCTTGATACATCTATTGTTCTGGAAAGGGCATATATAAACTGGATATTTTTCTAGGGTCACGTAGTGATAGCTACCCCATTCCTAATGGTATTGATGTCCAAGGATAGTAGACCCAGGATCACAAGAAGCAGACTCTGACAGTTGTGTTTCTGGGATTGACACAGGGAAGTGTTTTGAGCCTCATGGCCTTGGAAGAGCCAAGACATAAAGACTGTGACTCTGGGAACCCATCAAAGGCATACCAGCAGAACTGAGCTCTGACAAAAAAAAAAAAAAAAAAGAACTGAGCTCTGACAGAGTAACATTTCTCTCTTGAAGATCTGTAGCAGCTTAAGTAGAGGGGTGCATTGAAAGCAGATGTGCATTACCTAAAGCAGTGGTTTTCCATTAGGGCCAATGTTGACTCTCAGGGGATATTTGGCAATACTTGGAGACATTTTGGTTGTCACAGCTTGGGAGAAGGGTACTCCTGGCATCTTGTAGTTGGAAGCCAGGACTGTTACTAAACATCCTGCAATATATAGTACGGCCTCCTCCAACAAATATTTTTCCATACAAAATGTCAAAAATGCCAAGGTTGAGAATCTCTCCTCTGTACAGATATGCAGCAAGACTTCAGCCACCAGGTGTGGTTATCAGCTTTACTTACTAGAATCATCAACTTTATACTTTTCCTGCTTAGTGAATATATCAGTCTAAATTGGCTACATTGTTTGGTGCTAACAATTCCAAAAGCTCAGTGGCTGAACACACAAAAAAGCTTATTTCTTGTTCATGCTACATTCCAACACAGATTGAAATGCTTATCACACAGGGACCCAAACTGATAAAGACTCCATTTCAACATATGCTTCCCCAACCACTACAACAGAGGGAAGGGAAGAACAAATCAAATACTGGGCCTTAAAATCTTCTGCAAGGAAGGGAAATGTGTCATTTCTACCAACATTTCATTGTCCAAGCAAATAATACGGCTACTTCTTTCTTCAAGGGAGCAGAAAAGTATATATTCATTATATGTTTAGACGGAGAACCAGGATATTTTTTTTAACAGCTCTAATGACTATCCCAGCATGTCTTCTGAAATATCCTTTAAATAGACTGTGTGAGCCTCTAGAACTGTGGAAAATTTGAGGGAGGGAACAAAAAGGAGATGCCTTTTTTTCCCCTATTGCAGCATTTAAGGTATACTCTGAGTAATCAACTGGAAAGAAAATAAGTGACCATATTTATACTCAGTTTGTAGAGTAGTGCATTAAGGTCACAATTTGAGACACACACACAAAACAAGGGTGGTCAATTCCACCTTGCTGAGGGTAAGGAAAGGCTTCACAGTTGCCTTTAGAACATGAATTAGGTAAAACAAATTCCCCTGCAAAGAGTTGAATAAAAGTTAAAGAAACATTAACAGTTTAGCATGTTTATAAAGAAACTGCATCCAGGTAAAGGATGTCATCTAAGCAAGCAGGAAAGATATACATCAATAGTCTCGTATGGTAAAAGTAGACATTTAGGCTTTATCCTAAAGGCAATGCAGAGCTTTTAGAGAGAGGGTTTTAATCTGGAAACTAGTAAAACTAATAGATTTAACTTTTTGAATAATTAATCTGAATCTTCATGCTACTGCGGAGCATGAATTAGAAGAGGCAAAACTAGAGGCAGTAAGATCTATTAGATTTTACCATAGTCCAAAAAAAAAAAAAAAAAAAAAAAGATTTTACCATAGTCCAGAGAAGATACTGAGGAAAAAGCCATGAGAAATGATATTAATGAAGTAGATCCTGCCTCACAACCCTCTTTTGGTTCCTCCTCTTCATCCAGTTATAACAGTTGGGGTGCCTGATTGCTCACCACTGGACCCTCTTCTCCATCTATCCTCTCCCTTTAATGATCTCATCAAGTTTATGAATAGTAAATGTCAGTCATATACTGATGCCTTCTAAATTTCTCTCTCATGCCAACCTTCAGATATGTATACCTGCTATATGACATATCCACTTTAGATATGTAATTGCCATCTCAAATTGTATCCAAAATGGACCTCCAGAAAAATGACCATTGATAACTCCTAAATACTTAGGCAATAAGCATCAATAGGTGCTTAAACCATTATATGGAAAGTTATGGTGAAATGGATAATCACATGATGCAAAATTAGCGACTTCATAATGATAGAGTCAAGGTTATTATCACCTGATAAGTGGGACAGCTTTATGTGCCAACTGATATATTACAATATGAATTACAGCACCAAAAATATTTGGCATGAATCTAACCAAGCTTTTGGATATAACTTCTAGTTTACTGGTAAAACAGAGGTGGACAAACAAGCAAAATGAAGTCATGTGGGAACAATCAGGCAAATCCAGAATGTCAGGTATACTATACAACAATTGAACCAATTTGAACCAACAATATGAAACATTGAATTTTGATCTCTAGATAAGTGAAGTCTTGATAAATGGGACAAACATCCAACATCAGGAACAAGGAAGAGAAAATTATTACTCAGTATATAAAATGTTAAAATGTAAGTTCTTGTGAAACCTTTATGTGAAGATGACCATAGACCAGCGGTTCTCAACCAAGGGCAATTTTGACACCCAGGTGACATCTGGCAATATCAAGAGGGGAAGGAGTAAGATGTTACTGGAATCTGGTGGGTAGAGGCTAAGAATTCTTTTCAACACCCTACAAAGCACAAGACAGCAATTCTTAACAAAGAATGATCCATACCAAAATGTTAGTAGTGCTGAAGTTAAGAACCCTGGGGCGCCTGGGTGGCTCAGTCAGTTAAGCATCTGCCTTCAGCTCAGGTCATGATCCCAGGGTGTTGGGATTGGAGCCCCGCCTCAGGCTCGCTGCTCAATGGGAAATGTGCTTCTCCACTCACACCCCTACCTCCACCCCCCACCCCGCGTTCCCACCTCTAATAAATAAATAAAATCTTTAAAAAAAAGACAAAGAAACCCCACAATAGGCCATCAAATGCCTACACAAAGAAGGCAGAGACCAGAGTTAATATGTTTACTTTGATCTTTGTGCAGTTCCTGGCACATGGTAAGCAAAAATGTTTGATAATCTCCTTTATATTGTATAAGCCTCTAGATTCTTGGGAAACTGGGGGCAGAGAGGTAAAGAGAGAAATAGTGTCTGGGCGGGGGCAAAGCTTAGAAGACAGTTCATAGAAGATTTTAAGACATACATCAGTAGCACAAAGGTGATGATGAAACCTTGGGAGTGAATGAGAACTTCTATAGCAGTAGTCCTCAAACCTCACTGTGGATCACAATCACTTGGGCAGTTTTGAGGAAATGCAGATGCTTGGTCTAAACCCAGAGATTCTGATTTAAATGTCTGGGAGTGGAGGGTATAATAAGCATCATATTTTTTAAAAACTCATATTATTTTAATGTGTAGCCAGTGTTGGAAAGCTAAGTTTTTTTTTTTCTAAACACAAATGAACTGTATTCATTATGATGGGTTTATTCATAAAACATACTGCATTCAGTGCAGTAGCTCAAAAAGTTTTAGCAGATTTTGTGGGTTTGGCAAAGCAAACAGGAACCCACTGTTGGTTCCTTTTGGTAAAATAAAGGCTAGAAAGTCCTTGGCACAACATAGAGGAAAGAATTTAAAGACTTTGTGAGGTAAGAAAGTAGATTACATGGATCATGTGTCTTATTCGTATATCTTGCCAGGGCCCTGAAGATTCCTTTCCCCTGCCAATAAAACAGAGCAAAAAAGGAAATACCCAAATATTTAAAAGTACTTTGCTGCATTTTATTTTTTATTTTTATTTTTTTCTGAGCTGGGAATGCTCTGGAAAGAGCTGCAATAAAAATGGTATTCCTGATCTCAGTGGATCGCAGTGAGAAGCCAGCTGAGGCCTGGCCCAGGTGATGACTGTTAACAGTCTGAAGCAAAGTGGGTATTGTTTTAATAGCCAGATGCTACACTCAGGGATCAGGGAATGGCTTTAGTAGCAGAAATCTCTGGCTATGGTTAATTAATCATGGGGTCCCCAGGAATGAAACAGAAAGACAGCCAATTAAGGTGTGTCTTGATTTATTTAACCAAAGCTATTCTAGGTCTGGTGAACAGGGGCCTCACCTGGAGCCAGTGTGCTAGAGAATTTTGGGTTCACAGACCCAGTATCACCCAATGAAGAGAAGGCTAGTACCTATGAGGAAAGATCCTGCTGTAACCTTTCGCCTTATCTTCCCTAACGGGGCTGACAGCTGTTAATCTGAATGCTTGTGCACTGAGGAAGGGGAAATACCTAAAGTTGGGAAATACTGGATGTTGGCTCAAAGTTAGCACTGATTCTCAGGGACCTGTAACTCAGCTCTAGATAGTCAGCTAGGGCTTGGGATCATTATGGGGTCCGGGTGATAAGTAGAGTATTGATTTGAATTTTTTCATGGAGGTCACATGAGATTCCCAAGCACATCTTGGGATCATTTTCTCAGATCCTGAGGGAATTGTTGGAATAGATGTTTTAGGAAACTGCCAGAACCCCACACAGTTTCTTACTTACACCTATAAAACAAAGGGCTATCATTTTGGGGAGGGCCCAGCAGAGGCCATTTGTCACTCTCCCTCCAGCCAAAACAGAGAATAAACAGGAGCACTACAGGAGGCTGCTTCCTGAGAGTGAAGACTGGTGATTAATTTAACAGGCTGGTTTGGTTCTTGCTGTCGCATAAGTCATGGGGGAATGACAGTAGATTTCTTTTTAAGATTTTGTTTATTATTCATGAGAGACACACACAGAGGGAGGCAGAGACACAGGCAGAGGGAGAATCAGGCTCCAAGCAGGGAGCCCAGTGTGGGACTCAATCCTGGGACTCCAGGATCATACCCTGAGCCAAAGACAGGCGCTCAACCACTGAGCCACCCAGGCATCCCAATGACAGTAGATTATTGAAAACCAAATCAATTGAGGCTCCCATTGCGGCTGCTATTGCAATTTTTTTCCTTCTTACCAGAATAAATTAACATATCTTCTAGCACTAAGTGTGCAGTTATCAATCTTGCCAAAGCATTTTTTATCCATTTTGGTTTATAGGTATTACCAGAAATTTGCCTTCATTGACCTAAACACCAATAAATCTTTATTATTATGCCTCAGGAATACATCAGCTTTCCGGTTCTATGCTATAGCCTAGTTTGCTGGGAATGTCACCTCTTTAATCCAAGTGGTACATCACTTTGATCCAATAGCTACAAAACATCATGCTGATAGGACATGAAGATCAGAATGTAAGAAATGTTCCTGGTTGCTTTTATAAGTCATATATGTCAAATTCTATAAAAATAAAAATAATAAAAATTCTGATATGACACTAAAGGACCTGGGTGCTTGAGGATCTATGACATTCCAAGATACTCCTTTCAAAATGGGTATCTAAATTTTGGATGCATGTATGTCTTATTCTGACCACTTGTATGTCTTACTCTGACTATCAACAAGATGATCTAAATTTTATCCATCTGTAATTAGGGTCCATAATAAAAGAAAGCTGAGTACCTGGTCCAGAATTTCAGTGCAAGTAACTGTCAACTGGTCATTATGACCTGGAATCTTTTATTGTGCTTGAAATTTTTATAGCCAAATGAAATATTGAATGGACTTGGTAACTCCAGGTAGGAGATAATCAGGGAAGGATCCTCAAGTCTAGACAAAGTCCATGCCCCCTTCAGTAGCTTTTTGTTCAAAAATTCCTGCCTTAATATTAGCTCTGGAGGAAATTGACTATGGGGTTCCATGTGGTTCATGCTGTCAATAATAAACTGTGTACTATTCAATAAACCCAGCAACCAAATAATTTAGTACCGGAACAGGTCCTACATTCCTATGCCTTCTGCAAACTGCCACACTTGCATAAACTCACATCTATAGCCTAGAGGGAGTTTCCTATGAGCAATTGATCGATGATATAAAAGTCAATTATACATCCCAGTTTAAGTACTAGACGAAGTAGAGCATCCCGATTTAAAGATGGCTCCACAAAATATGCCTATACCAGATGGAAGAAGATTGCTGACTCTTAGGACAATGGAGAATAACAATCACATTAGTAGGCAGAACTTGGCCTTTACATGTTAGACACTTTTTATGGAAGAAGATCTGGCCTGAGGTCAAGATATATACTGATTTCCAGGGAGAGGCTAATGGTGTCGATTCTTTAGGATTTGGAAGTAACCAAATCAAAGTTTGGTAAAAAGCAAGCTTAGAGAATGGGTAATACTATAAAACTATGGGGTGGATCACTTAAAATAGTCCTAAAGCCTGGAAATACTTGTGTTTCAAGCAAATACTCAGCAGGAAGCCAATAATGGAGAAGAGGCTCCTTAATAATCAAGTGGACAAGATGACCTTCTGGCTTGGTATCTGATCAATGATCTCGTCAACACAGCCATGTTGGGCTAGGAAACCTAAGGAGGGCAATTAGAAGGGAGTAAAGGGAAAATGAGAGAGGACATTGCAAAAGATAGGAGGCATAGAATTTTTGCCAAATGGATCTGGCAGCTTAGATGAAGCCAGAGATGATGGATATGTAGCTACAACATGAACAGGTATGAGTTTTTCTTTAATAGCCTAGATTTAAGAGCAGAGACCTCCTGAATTTGGGGGTTTACTGGCAGGTGTAACTAGAAGTACAGCTAGTAGGGCAAGTTGGATGGGAAGTAAAGGAACTATTGCTGTCTGAGGAGAGTCTCTGCCTTCCAATACTGGCAACTTTTTGAAAAAAATGTTTTACAGAAGAAACAGTTCGGCATGAAAGATGTTAAGATTATGATAGAAAGGTACAAGAGGGAGCAGTGTAAGAGCAGGACTGTGAGTCACAATAGATAACACACATTTGACCACCTTCGTTCAGTTCACCAGCAACCACCGTACAGGCCTGTCTGCAAAGCTAGTTTCTTGAATTCTGAAACCGGCCATGCCTGGGCAGTAACAGGATCAGAGGCACTGAGCATTCCAGCCATAGCGTGGCTCCTGTGATATACCACAGGGTCTATGTGGAATAGGCAAAGAAGTGATAAGAGATAGGCTGAAAGAAAGGATTAGAAGATTAAAGAAGTACGTGGGTCAAGAGCAATATATTCTTGCAACCCGCCTCTGCTCTGCTAGTAGGATTTTCTTGACCCATCCTACGATTGCTCCTTTCCATGTCTTTCCCCAACTCTTCTCACTGGAAAACCTGCTCCCATCTTTGAATTCATATATTATAACTTTTCAAAACTTTGCTCAAAACTCATCTCCCAAAACTATTTTTTAATCACCCTAATTATAGCTTAATTTTAATTCACCCTTAATCTACATCTTGATTTTGTGCTATTTGAAGACTGTGCTTTATAGTTATTTGCACCTGTTGATGTTTCTCTGAAAGTATTTCCACTTATCAGTGCGCATCTGTTCTGCTCCCCTATCCAAACTAAAAAATTGCTAGCAAATACTCGGTATTTTCTTTTTTACTTGGACATAGTTGATTTACCAATGAGCTTATTGATAAAAAAGAGACGTTTAAAGTGTTTACTTTGATTTGGATCATATGGGTACACTCTGAATTGTTAAATCCAAGATTTTACTAATAAATCTAAATTTTTTATTTTTATTGGAGATGAAAAGTCTGAATTTTAACTTTGTTTTTCTGTTTTTTGAAAACATAAACTAAATCATACTGTGAAGGTATTTTTGCCAGGGCCAAAACAGTGAATTTTAAAACCCAGAAGTGTGGAAACCAGAAAAACACACCTTTAGAGTGCTTTACTTCAACTTGCAATTCAGCAAGGGATATGAAAATATACAATTAAGATTATACCTTTCAATTAAAAAGAATTCAATAAAAAATAAAATAATTTCAATGAAAAATAAAAAGATCATAGTAACAGTAATCATTTTTTAGAGGAGCTCTCATCCATAATTGCAAATTATGTGGAAAATACTGAAATTATTACTAAAGAGGAGAATATAAATTAATCGACGATGTTAATGAGATAGTTCTCACACCAGAAATTATTTTATATTTTAATACCAATAATGTTAGCTAATACAATACTAGCATTTTTCATTGGGATCCTTTTAGAAACTAAAACCTTGAGTTCAAATAGATTTATTTCATTTTGACAAATGTGACTTTAAAATGCTACAGAAACGATTTCTCTGAAAAAAACACTTTGTTTACTCCATTCATAAAAGATACTGTCTGGGCTTGATAAACTCTCTCTTTTTTTTTTGAGACACAACCCTCAAAATAACATGCTACTTGCTTTAGGCTTATATATCTTATGGGGTATATCAAAGATTCTGAGCCTTACATTTTAGAAGATCTGTTCAATGACAATACATATGGATCTAAAAATGACCTGGCATCCAAGAAACTGGTTTAGTTTAACTAGTTCCAAATATGATCATTTAAGTCTGATCTAAAATAATATTTTTTAAAAAGAGTATTTAATGTCATTTAAATGGCCACATACAGATTGTGGATGGATTGTTCAGTTGTGCTGAATTATGCAGAGAAAATTCTCCATTTAGGGGAACATTTGACAAGATAGACAATTCTTCCAATTCCTTTGTTTTTGGGTCTATAAGTGGTTGGGAAAAAGCACCAGGAGAGGAATCTTGAGACTCAGGTTAAGCTATGATCTTTCATATGTAAATATGTGTATATAGTGTGTATGCATATAGTGTATATAGTATGTATGCCTATATGTGTGGTACATGCTTTTATTTTTATGGCATGGTTTGGTGGCAATTATGAAATTTTCTAGCACACCAAATTTTAAAATGCATTTACAAAGCACTGTAATCATAGGCCACTGACCAAAGCTTAGAAACATTTTTAGTATTTGGCTTCTATTAAAATTGACATCTATATCAAATTTTAGCTATTTTAAAAAGGTTTTTAATATTTAAGTTTTAAATCTGCAAATTCAGAATGAATTGCTTCAGGTTGCTACTTTAGGTTGTTAGTATAGATTGTTTGTTCTTTATTTAACCTTTAAGAAAACATCCCAAAGAACATTTCTAATCTCACCTACTAGCATTAGACACTCTTTAACTGCTGTATCTTTTATTCTGCAAGAGCAATCTCCTATCTATCCTGAAGATCAATTTCTGTTGCTATATATAATGATTAGGCATGAAATCTGGTGAAATTATTTTTAAAACACAATCTGATTGCCATAAATTTTAAATATAAAATTTTAGGGAACCAGGCTATATCAGATCATAAATACATAGTATGTTATTCTAGCCTAGGTAATAAGTCTGATTCCCTCCATAAAAAATTATTCTTATTCCATTATAATCATACTCATAAAATTAATTATATTATAAATAAGTTGCTTAAGGCTGGAAACATGTATATTTCTTTCTATCCCCTAAATCAACTGATTAACTATGTTGTGCAATAATAGGAATTAAGGAAATAACTAGGTAATGAATTTACAAATGAATATCACAGGTTTCCAAAGTATCTGAATAGCGTGGTAAGAGAAAGTAATTCTTTCTGGACTCTACAAAACATGGCTAGGTGCTTGTTTACCCAGCATCGCCCTATCCCCATCAGCCAGGGAGCTGCCTTTAACATTTCTCAGGTTCCACAAGGAAGCTTACCATTTGCAGAGAGGAAAGAACAGTTAAGTTGAGCCTATTTAGTTTATTTTTAGTGTTTCTCCACTAGGTCTTCAGCTGTATGAAAAATAAGACCTAAAATTCATAACAGTAACATAACATTATTTAGAATTATCACTGGAGATGTGTAATAGCCTAGTCAGAAAGTTAGTAAGTTAGTAAAAATTGTTCTCCAACTAATCTCCTAACTGATCCCTGCTTCCACCTTGTATCCTCTATTCCCAACACAGAGTCTCTAAGATCCACTTTTAAATGAAAATTGCATTCTTTTACCGCACTGCTCAGATCCCTGCTCCCCATTTCAATCAAGTAAAAGCCAAATTCCTCAAAAGAGTTCACATGGCCTTACAGGATTTCTCCTGACCTTCCTTTTCCTTTCTAATCCCATTCTCTGCTATTCTCTTTGTACACCACTCCAGTCATAGTAGTCTTCTTGCTGTTCCTTGACCCTGCCAGGCACTTGCTCCTGTCCCTGGGCTTTGTACTGGTTATTCCCACTGTCTGGGATGTTTGCTCCCCAGATGGCTTCTCTCTTTCTCCCAGTCTTCAAGTCTCTGCCCAAATGTCATCTTTTCAGTCAGACCTCTCAGCCAACCCTATTTAAAATGGTGGCCCACCACTACATCCTCTATCCCTTAGCCTGATTAATTTTTTCCCTTTGACTAATTATCTTCTAACAATTGTAAATTTAACTTATTTATTTTACTTATTGTCTGTCCCCCGCCCCCAAGAATGTGTATAGACTGCATAAAGAGGATTTTTCTGTTTTATTTTCTGTCATATCTACAGCACTAAATTACTTTCTTGAACATAATATACACTCAAATAAATATGTGTTGGATGAACAAACAGATATGCAAGTTTTGCCCTAATTTTTCAGTTTTCAGTTATGGTAGAGTCATAAAGCTACTAATGAAAAGATGAATAAATAAGCTACATAATCTGAAATATGAAAATGATCTGATACAAATGAATGCCACATTTTACAAATGAAATATAATCATGAAAATGAACATCACATTTTCTTATAATTTATAATATATTGAGACTTTGAACATATCTGAGGACTATATTCAACAGTATGGATCACCCATTCTGAGCAGAATCTATTGCCCTGTGGTGATAGAAGAAAGATCCATCCCCATACTGCCTCAAACTGCAGTTAAGGTAGAAATTGTTCTGGCTATAAGATGAACTATCTCCACATCCAGACAAATGTGAATTAAAAAAAAATTAAGTTAGTCAAGAATGATTTCAGCAATTGGGCCTACTGTGCTAATTTGGTTAAGTATTAACTGACCACACTGTCTGATAGAGTTATCCAACACTTCTGAGTGTGCCATCGCATGGCCTTATAAAGAAGTCCTGGCCACGCACACTTTTATTTACATCAGAGGCCAGAATCCAGTGAAACCCTTAGCTGTAGGTGGGGCTCACCTGGAGAGCAATGCAAGAGGAGAAGGACATTTGGCCACATCAGTCAAGTTGAGTATGGTGATCAGTAGGACGATAGAGATCAAAGCAATGTCATCCTGCGGATTCTTCTGCATCCCTAGCACCTGGCATAGTCTACGTATTCATTCCTTCAATACTTTATTTCTTTGTTCAGAAATGTTTATCAAGAACCTGCTTGTATTAAAAATGTACTACAGGAGCTAAAGTAGTGAACAAGAACCAATATAGTCCTTGCCAGGATGGAGCTTGCATCTAACTGGGGAGGACTGGGGGTAGGGAGGGAGCAAATATAGCATAACACAATTGTGGTATCTATTACAAAGGAGAAGCAGACTTTGATAAGAAAGCATACAACCTAGATCTGATCTAGTTTAAGATGCAAGATACAAAGTTTCAGAGGAAGTTATTAATTTAAGAGCTGAAGGATAGATAGGAGTTAATAAGGCAAAAGAGGAAGACAGTGTAACAAGGGTGGCAGTCTGAAGTAGGAAGGTAAGTGGCACTTTCAAGAAATTAGGGTATATAGGATAGGAGAGGTCTGGTAACATACCGCTAGATTCATCCCTTACCAGCAAAACAAAATGTTTCCTTGTAGTGCAAACCCTCCACAAGGGATATAGATGGTGGTGCCCAATTAACGTGCATTGAACTTGGGTGCTTAAATAAAAGGCTCCACCACTATGGGCTTCATGCTCCTTAGGTGCCTTTTCATGCCCTAAGTAAGTTCCGAAGTACTTATTCCAGGAGAGTCTGAAGAATGATGGAAAGCAAAGTTTTCATGGGTCAGCAGCATCTTCAGCTATGATTTTGCTTGGGAATGTCAAGAAGATTCCTGGTGGTAAAAGCAATGAAGAAATTTTTCTAGCAAGAAAATTGGTGTATAGGGGCGCCTGTGTGGCACAGTCAGGTTAAGTGTCTGACTCTTGGTCTCAGCCCAGGTTGTGACCTCAGGTTCATGAGATTAAGCCCCACGTCGGGCTCCATGCTAAACCTGGATTCTGCTTGAGATTATCTCTCTCCCTCTCCTTTTGCCCTCTGGCTTATGCTCTCTCTCTCTCAAAATAAATAAAAATAAGTAAATCTTTAAAAAAAAAGATAATTGAGTCCATTTCATTTTTGAAAGTGCAAATGTATAAGATACATATTATGCAAGAGTATTCATTTTGTGCATGAGGAAGCTGTATTTGGATCAGGAGTTAAATTCTAAAATACAGGCATATTTCTACACCTGTATAAGTTTTCTTTTTTAAAGTATGCTCAAAGTAAAAGAAACAATTGAAAAAAAATATGACACTAAGAGAGAGTAAAAGGAACTAAAGAATATATAATATAAAGAGAAGCAGATAAGGAAAATTAAAGGAGGATTTTTACAGGGGAAAAACAATTTCATTTTATTGTAAAGACCTAAATGAATAAAAGAAGACTTTGAATGTGAAGATGATTAAAAAGACAAAATCATTAGCTAAAGATATTTACAAGTTTAGACTCTTTCATTTTGATTGTAATTTTAATTAGCTGGACACTGGGGGGGAAGAAAATGAAAGCCTACATCATCTACTTACTCTTTAAATTGCATTCCACCTTAATTTTCTGCTCTTCAGTTCTTAATTTTCTCTATTTTTGTTCTAAGTAATCCGGTTATCAGGCTAAAGTGATTTTCCCTCAGCCAGGTTTAGCATTCAGTATTTGCGTCCGTAAACCAAAAGTTCACCCCATCGCTTTAGTTTTTATTCTTTCAATAGCAAAAACTCTCTACAGGTAATTTTCCCCCCAATCCTTTGTCTATACAGCAGGGTGCTTTGTATACCCAAGACAGTTAGATGACTAATAACAAAGACTTCTATTTTTAAAATAATTATGCTCTATTTACACAGCTTTCCACAAAACTTACTCATAAAATTTAGAAGGCAGCAAAGCTTTAAAAAATTCTGTAGTTTTATTATTCATTAAAACCCTTGTGTGTGTTTGTGTGTGTGTGTGTGTGTGTGTGTGTGTGTGTGTGCCGGTGAGTTGCTTGTTTCTGTTTCTCTGAAAAAGTGGTAGCCAAAAAAATCAGCATTAGTTAATCAAGCCTAGGATTTATGTCTGGGTGAATAAAATTTTTTAAAATGATATTGATATTAAACAAAACACATCTGTTTAAAATAACCTACTTTAGGAAGGGTTTATCTTCAAGATATTATCTGGCTTTTTCGTAGGCTATTTATTTTGCATTTGTTAAAGAAAACAAAATTAGCATAGCTAACCATGTATTATGTGTCTCTCAGTTTGCCCTGTCTTCCAAAAGAAATTCTCTCAAATAATGCGAAGTAACAATGTTGGAGTGCCCTGAGGTCTGTGGATGAAAGGCACTATTTAAGTGGTGACAATTATTATTATTATTCTGCCATGGATAAAGAGTAACAATTGGCTTTAAAAACCCATTGTGGACAATTTCATTTAGCTCCCCTATATCTCAGATATAATCAGAGAACAGAGTTCTCAGCACATGATATACACTCAAACCAGAACAGCACATACACAGGGATGAGGAGTATAAATGTAATTATCCTAGCAATTAAATACCTTAAATACAGCACTGGCTGCCAGTCAATAGCCATTCAGGGTGGTATAATTTAAGGAACAGCAAAAAATAAATAAAACAAATAAAACCCAGCTATATATCACCAGTTGTCTCAAAATCCCCAAATTTAGTTTGTATTTTTTAAGACTTCCCTTACTTTAAAATATAAATACTCCTTGAGATGAATGATTCTTTGAACTGTATTCGTTGTTGTATTATTTTGATGAGTTCCACATACAATCCAGATGCAGTTTGGAGAAAAGGGGTGGAATAAGAGAGGGCAACTAAGAAGCTGAAAGAAGAAATCATAGAAGCTGTAGAGGGTGAAAAATGCAGAAAATGAAATTTAAGAGCAAGAGTGATCAAGGTCTTACTTTTGCCCAAGAATGTGATGATAATTAACTTCATAATCATTAGAAAGTGATGTCAAGTATTGCTACAGAATCCTCTTACCTGGAAGTCTTTTAAAATAAGATACTTGGAATAAATAAGATGATAAGATAAGATAAGATAAGATAAGATAAGATAAGATAAGATAAGATAAGATATAAGATCCTTGGATCTTTCTGGCATGGTTCTACTGAATAGAGGGCAGTGACATTGATTAATTGTCCTGTCTAGGCTAGACCTCTTTGAAAGCTCTATACCTGAAAGGTCTTTTTCTTTAATGCACTATTGGAATGATGTACCAACTTGTTTATAATTTGGATATGCTGCAGCAACATTGAGATTTTATTCCAGCATTTCTGGTCCTTCCCATTTGCTTAAGACTGATTGCAAAGTGTCTTCCAGACTCTTGCAAAGAAATGAATTGGAATATGTCCTAAGTATTTGGATCCCTGAGGCCCTGTCCTTTTTGGACACTGTGTGAATCTATAGACACCTACGAAGACAAGAGGGGAATGTTTTAGGATGTAGACAGTGGCAAAACATGGTGTTCTACAATAAGATGACATTACTGACACCTTGCTGGGGCTCCCCACCAGATGTGTTTCCCAACCTGGGTTGGGTGTACATCCTCTGGCTCCCTGCCACCCCCACCACTCCCACCATAACACTTAATAGCACTGTCTTGTAATGTTTGTTTAGTTGGGAAGCCCCTTCTTGACTCTTAAGCCTGAAAAATAGGACCATAGTTTTCTTACTCCTGTGTCTCCAGAATCTAGTCCGGCTCTTGGAACATGACAAGTGTTCAAATAATCTTTGTTGAATAAAAGAATGAATTAATGAATAAAGTTCTTAAAGGAGAGCTGCTTGGGTAAATTATATAAATTTTTTAAAAAGAAAAGCAATTTGTTAACTACACTGGAATTAAAACCTTTTTTTTTTTTTTTTTTTTTTAGTATATATGCTGCCAAAGCAAGCACAAAACCTAAAAATTTTTAAAAAGGAATGTACCTTCAAGCAAAATGAAGCAGAGAAATAATAAAAATGTTAGCAACTAACCACATTTAAATTCTTACCGTGTCAGAAAGGTCTAAGTGCTTTAAATGAAGGATGTAATTCCTACAACCCTCTCTATGAACTGGTACTACTGCTGTCACTTTATTTCAAAATAAAGGAAGTCCTGTGCTTGCCCAAAGTTACATATCTAGTAAGACAGAACCAGGACTGAAGTCAGCTAGCTGGACGCCAGAACTCTAGCTCCAAGCTATTACTCCGCAGAATGTAGGTAATGATGAAGGTGCTGTGCTAGGAGCCTTGGAGGATGCTAAGAACAGGCTCTTGCTTTCAACGGAGCTTACAATAATTAGCAATATATGTTTAATTTGCTTACTTTTTTTTCTTTGAAATTTAAGAGAAAATGAGGCGGGTAGGGGAGCAAGTGTTGGGTGGGAAAGAGAGGACAAGAGAGGGAGGGGGGAAAGAGGAGGTAGGAGGGAAGCAGCCTTAGTTCTTCACCAGCAAGTTTATGACCCATTTTATCCATGTTTGATTCTGTTCCCAACATGCAACAACAAATGAAAAACTCTCAAACCAGCAACCAGCACTTACCCCACAATATTTTTCACCGTTCTTTGAATATTAAAATATCTGGGAATTATTCTTTATTAGAAAAATAAATCTTTTCTTTAAAAATAACTTGAATTTTTTCTGCTGCCCAAGTAACCAACATAAACTTTATATGTCTCTCTCTCTCTCTCTATATATATATATAAATATGTATATATAAAATTTTTCCTAGACCTTTAATTTCATGCTACCATTTCAGTACTACCATCATAGTGTTTACATATAGTCTAAAACTATCCAATAATGTGGCATAAAATAGCTAATTCATTTTTGTTGATGATCATAAAACCCTTAGAAGAATTTAGGGTTATCAAATCTTTAAACAAAAATAGTTAAAATGATATAAGGTAAAAGAGAAATAACTTTTGACTTGTTAAGAGTAAAGAGTTCAGGTGCAGGATGAAGCATACATATCAAAGGCATAGGAAATGTCATTACTTTGAAAAAAAATAAAAGAATAACAAGTTTAGAAAATTAACTATCAAATTACATTTTTTTAAGAGGGGCAGTTAAAATGTTGATGAACAAATATAAGATGATGACTCAGGGGCACTAAAAATACGAAATGTGTGGGTTCTTCTAGATAATACAATAAGTACTGGGAGTTTCACTTTATAACCCATTGTGATTAAACAGCATATTGCTGAAAATGCAGACGTGATACTGCCATAGTAAAACCAGCCTTTTAAAAGATGTTTCTAATTAAATCATGAAAAATCAAAAAGAAAATGTTGAGAGAAGCCATTTTGAAGATTTTATTAATGATGCATTCATGGAGAGGGCTTTATTAGATTTAAACTAGCAAATGCTTAATGCTACCGCACAAAATGATAGATAAGCATTTTTCCCCTAAAAAGTTCTTTCAGAGCAAAAACTTTCTTATAATACAAATACCTTTTTATTCAGTTAAATTCTAGTAATGAGAAACTTTGATGTTTGACTTAATAATGTTTTAATTAGGGATCCCTGGGTGGCGCAGCGGTTTGGCGCCTGCCTTTGGCCCGGGGCGCGATCCTGGAGACCCAGGATCGAATCCCACGTTGGGCTCCCGCTGCATGGAGCCTGCTTCTCCCTCTGCCTATGTCTCTGCTTCTCTCTCTCTCTCACTGTGTGCCTATCATAAATAAATAAAATTAAAAAAAATAATGTTTTAATTAATCCATATCTGCATATGACTTAGTTGTATTGATTTCTATCATTTCTCACACAGCTTTCCACTTCTAAACAAGATTCCTTTTAATATTCAACAGTTTCTCTCAGGAGGTATAGAAGGCATTGACTTTACTGGAAATTGATATCAAAGCATCAAGCATAAATTGTTCTGCTGCAGAAGCTCTTATGAAATGTTTTCTGAAGAAACCCAGGGAAGATCCAATTTAGGATTAATCTATGAAGTGTATTAATAATGTCAGAAGGTGGAAAGTAAATGTCTTGCTATTTTAAACACTGGTCAATGGCTCACTATCCTGTGAGACTCAGCTCAAGATTCATTGTAACTGGGAAACTTCCTAGTTCCTCTCTTCCTTTTTTGACTTCTATGTGATTTCCCATCAAATTGTGGACAGCCCATAATTTATAAAAGTATAATCCCTTGGGGCACCTGGGTGGCCAGTTGGTTAAGCTGCCAACTCTTGATTTTGGCTCAGGTCATGATCTCAGGGTCCTGGAATCAAGTCCTGAGAGGAGACCAGCTCCATGCTCAGCAGGGACCTACATGAGATTCTCTCCTTCTCCCTCTAAAATAAATAAACAAATCTTAAAAAAAAAAAAAAAAAGCCCTATAATCCCTTATCTACAGTTCTTAATTCTAAAAATCTGTTAAAAACAGTAACTTTCAAGCTTGGTGCAAATTTATTTCAAGGCAGGACCTGATCTATATGAGATCTCTGTAGAAAAAATAATGTGCTTGTTGATTATGGGAGCACTTCCCCAGAGCACACTAGGACATTGGCGGGATCTATGGCATATGCACAATGCCCTTCTAAAATCTGAGGAATTTTGAAACACATCTGTCCCGGGAAGTTTAGGTCAATGATGTAGACCTATACTAGTATATTATATTGTAGTTATTAGTTAATTGTCTGGGAAGTCCTGTGACCAAGTGCCATATTTTATAGAACTTTGTAGAGTCATCTTGATTTGCCCAGAACTAAGGGATTTTCTGGGATGTGTAGCACTTTCAGTGCTAAAACCAGATAGGTCCCAGGCAAATAGGGACCTTTGATTTCCAGCCCCTAGCACAGCATAAAGTATATATTGGATATTCAAAATATACTTGCTGAATGAATGAATGAATGAATGGGTCTTTAAACATTCTCTGGGCAGGAGGAAAAAGCCTGAAAACATTCCATCTAAGTGAAAAATTCACCCAAGTCAATTCAGACTTCTCCTTACCAGAATGAGGCCATTAAAGTGTTAACTTTTAAATATTTTAACATACACCTTTTAATTAATTCTTATAATTTTCCCAGCTATCCATTTAGTTAAATGAAAACACATGGTTCAATGTGAGTCAAAAGTCCTTGTTTATGTGTGCTGGAAATTACTCATATGTACTTTGATACTTATAGTGATTCTAACACATATGACAGATATAGGTGAATATTACAGTGAATTTGTCAGTCAGCCTTTTTTTTTTTTAGTCTGAGGTTGAACTGAACCCTGTTAGTTCCCTGTCCCCTTTGGACTCTGTGACTCTTTAGCCTTACTACCTTTTACCATGTTTTTCAATTTCCTTACCCAAACAAGCTTGCCTCCTACTTTACAGAAAAATTAAGCCTATGAGGTTTGAGATCTCTACTTATTCTCCCCTCACCCCCAGTTTACCTACACCTTTACTCACTTTTCTCAAGTCTCAAAGGGTAAAGTCTACTTCTTTTTGTTGAAAACCCCTCTGTCACTGCTTTGGGTCTCACTTCTTGTTCTCTACTCCAAGAGCATACCATTCTCTGTGATTTTCATGTTTTATTACCTCTTGTTCACTTTCATCCTATAAATATGTTCATGTGTCTTCCAAGTCTTATTAAATGAATGAATCAGTTAAATAGCCACCCCCTACACACACCCTCTAACCTCCCCTGCCTGCCACACCACTCTCCTTTATTGTTTTGTTTAATGAGCTGCGTTTAAAGAGGAGGTGGCTTTTGCTCCCTGTAATTCTCCAACACTTAAACTTCTGCACTTAGGTTCTACAGAGACTAGTGCTGGGGGAAAAATTACTAACAACTTTTGGGCAACCAAGTCATGTTTTATCCTCACCTTCATAGCTTAATGAATCCCCCTACTCCATTTGTCACAACTGACATTTTTTTGAAACTTGACTCCATTGGTTGACATCTTACTGTTACTTCATTTTCAGCTCACCTCTATCCACTCCTTCATTTCCTTGTGGACTCTTTCTCCTTGCCTGACACTTTCGTATTGGTGCCCCAGTAAGTTCCACTTTTTACTCACTGTTATTTCTTTTCTTTTACACAGTCTTGTGTAAAGTGTATAGCCATCTTGTTTTCATGGTTTTAACTCCCATTTATGATGCTAATGATTTCAAAAAATTTAAATACCCAACTCCCCTTAGATGTTTTATAACAACCACATATATTCTATCTCCTAAAACTGAACTCATTATCTCCCATCCCTCCCCCTTGTCCCATCTATTTCTACTATATCTATAGTGCGCTATTGTGATTTATAATAAGAAATGCATATTCAATCTTCAACATCTTCTTGGCACAGGCACAGGATTTCTAAAACCACTGCAGTTTCCTAAGTCATAAGAGTGATAAAGATGAAAAGAGCAAGGAGAGACTTGAGTTATTCACAAAAAGTCCCTTTCAACCAACCACACCTGAGTTCAGGTTAATATGGTCACTTTGAGGAAGTTCCTAAGGATGGGGACTGGTTGCCAAGGGAACCAATCTGATGATTAGAGGGTGGGAACTTTAGCTGCATGTCCTGGAGGGGAGAGAGCCTGGATGGCTGAGTTAATCATAAGAACCAATGATTCAATCAGTCATGCCTACATGATAAAATTTTCATAAAGAAACTCTAACCAAAGAAGTTCAGAGAGCTTCCTGGTAGATGAACACATGGAGATGCTGCCTGGGTGGCATACCTGCAAGAGGTATAGGAAGGCGAGGGCGAGGAAGTTTCATGCCCTTTCCTACATACCTATGCATCTCTTCTGTCTTCCAGTACCTGAGTTGTATCCTTTTGCAAGAATGGCGCATAAAACTCAGGAAGACCATTTACTGCTCCATGAGCCATTCTTGCAAATTATTAAATCTGAAGAGGAAATCATGGGAACCCCCGAATTGTAGCCTGAAGGCCAAAAGCATAGGTGACAACCTGAATTTGCAATTGGTGAGTAAAGGTGGTGATGGTGGAGGCAGTCTTGTGGGACTGAGCCCTTAACATGTGGGATCTGACATTATCTCCAGGTAAACAGTGTTAATATTGAGCTAAAATGTAGTACACCCAGTTGATATCCACTGGAGAGTCAAATTGGTAGGTGTGGGAAAATCCCCACATATTTCATAACCAGGAGGATATGAGTGTAGAGAAAGGAAATAGTTTTCTCTTTCATATGGCAATGATGATGTAGCAAAACACAATCTGAAATAGTCACTCCTCTGCTCAAGACTTTTCATGGCTCTTCATTATCTAATATCAAAACTTCCTAGCCTGGTGTATCATAAGGTCCTCTTTCACCTGGCACTCCTTTATCTATCTGCCTGGCCTCATCTCCAACTTCTCCCAGCTTTATGGTTTAAGCATTAGGAACTCCAAGCCACTCATAGTTCTTTATGCAATTTTACATTGTGTACACGTGCTCATGCTCTTCTGTGGTGAGAACTTCTATTTTTTCTTACTCTGTTTAGCTTTTATTCATCTTTCAAAAGCCATCCCAGGCATTATTTCTTCTAGGAGCAATTTTTATTGACTAAATTTTATTTCATAGCAATTATGAGAAGAAAAGACCAAACAATTCACTTCCAAGGGTAGATTCTACAAGGATAGTGTTGGGGGAGATCTTAAACATCCTCAGTGATACTTTGTGGATATTTCAGAAGTACATGCTGAATAGTCAGGGTTCATTCAAGAGCAGCTATTGCAAGAGCAATATTTTACTCTTCTAAACACCATTGTGATGATATAGTTGGGCACCACTTCCTATATTTTGTTTTAATTTCCTTATATCTTCCATGTAGATGATTTTTTGGCCTACTGCCAAAATTTTGTTTTCATGTCTCTTTTCTTATACATATTGCCACCTATTTTCTGAGTTGTACAAATATATAATACCATAAGCAGATTTTTACTGTATCCTCCCCAGCATTAATCTTATTAAAAATTTCTTTTGCTTCTGTTAATAGTGAACAAAGCAAGCATTTTGTGCTAATCTGCTTAATTTACATACTTGTGATGCTGTTTTCCCATACATTTGTTTGCTAGTGTTAGTTCTTTGTTTAGCCATCCTATTTTATTTTTCATTAAAGACTTTTTTTTAAAGATTTTATTTATTTATTCATGAGAGACAGAGAGAGAGAGAGAGAGAGAGAGAGAGAGAGAGAGGCAGAGACACAGGCAGAGGGAGAAGCAGGCTCCATGCAGGGAGCCTGACATGGGACTTGATCCCCGGTCTCCAGGATCACGCCCTGGGCAGAAGGTGGCACTACACTGCTGAACCCCCCGGGGCTGCCCTAGCCATCCTATCTTAATTTCCATGAGTTTTTCTCTGTTCTCTGATTGACCCTCCTCTTTTAATAGCATCAGTTCATATTTTATAAATACGGTATTTTCTGAAATATTCATGAGGTGTTATTAGATTGTTTTTTCTTAATTTATTTCCTTTAGCCTGTATTCTGTCTTTAATGGTTGTTTCTGTTCATACTTTGTTATCATTCTCTTTCATATTACAGGCTTTGCTCAATGCCAGGTGATTTTTTTTTTTAATTTTTTTATCTGTTTGTGTTTAAGAAGTGACAATAAAACTAAATGTGTACTTTGTGTACATGAGCACAGTTTATCCACTGGAATGCTTTGTTTTAGAGTGAGAAGGGTGGAAGCCAGCCACCATGCTGGGCAGCCCTAAAGCAGGGAAAGAAGGCTTTGCTATGAGGCAGTGTTATGACACTCCTGAATTCTCCCCAGAGAAGTGGCTCATTTTCTTTGGAAAAGGAAACTCTGATTTTCTTTTCTTTTTTAAGTTGGGCAATACATCCTTGACTTCTGGGGATTGTGCATGTGTGTGCACATGTGTGTATGTGCATGAAGGGGGGAGTGGGATGGGGGGAGAGAAACAGCAGTAACTGAATTTTCTGTACACTGTATCTAGGAGCTCTATCTTTCCAGCTCCAGGCCTTACTCCCTAATGCTTCAGGGGTCCAACTGTGGGGCTCAGGAGGGCAGATCTATCAGCCCACTCTCCGTGTTCTAGGCTCTACTCCTTCTTCACCCTGTCTCTAGTCACCATTCCACCATCCACCTGCCATTCTGCAAGAATTGGTTGGAATTTCTTAACCACAATCTCTTTATTGTTATGATATTTATCAAGATTTCCCCTTTGGACACTGTTGTCCAAATAATGTCTTTTCTAATATTAAGATCTTTTAATAAAAGATTCTTGATAATTTATTCATGAGAGACACACAGAGAGGCAGAGATATAGGTAGAGAGAGAAGCAGGCTCCACACAGGGAGCCTGACGTGGGACTTGATCCCAGGACTCTGGCATCATGCCCTGGGCTGAAGGCAGGTGCTCAACTGCTGAGCCACCCAGGCATCCCTAATATCAGGATCTTTGTCTTTTAATTTATTTAATAAAGGATTTTATAATTAAGGAACTAATACATTAAAATTCACATTTGATACAAGTATGTCCTCATTATCTTTTCACTTTGGTTTATTTTGACATAAAGTGTTAATTTTTTATCTAGTCATCTCAGTCTTTTCCTGTATTTCATTCCATTGCAACCTTATTTGGAAGAATCTACTTATTTCAGATATTTACTACTAGTGTGTTCTGTGTTCCCTTAGATTGTCAGTATTTTATTTTCAATAATAGACATCTTATCCTTCTGAATATAGAATTTTAGGTGAAAAATTCTGTCTTCAATCAAAATCTTACATGGAAACATAATTTGTAAAAATGCATTAGAGAAATCGTTTCGGTGAATGGATGTGGGGGGGGTGTTATTCACTCGGTCCCATCTCTCTGCTTTTTTTTATTCTGGTCCTATATTTGAAAGTGTCTTGAGTTTTGTTTGTTTGTTTGAGAAGTAGATTAAAAAACACTGTTATATGATGTAAAGTGAAAGTCAAAATTGATCCTATTCCTAAATTGCCAACCAGTTATCCAAAAACCAGTCACTAGGAACCCTTTTCTTCCCCCACTGAATTGTGAAACTGTTATGATACATTAAATAATTATACATAACACTCTAGTTGGAGGCTTGCTTTCTGTTCCATTGACCTATCTATTTTTACACCCGAACTCTGACTGTTTCACTTAGTATAGAATTGTTTTCGTGTATAGTAAAGCTGATACCCATTCATTACCCATTTTTCTTATAATTAAAAAAAAAAATACTCTTGCCGATGCATTATACCAGAAGGTCCTGAGACAAGTCATATTACCTTTGGGTGGTATAATTTTCAAAATGTCAGAATTCCAACCTGTTAATTTTTATTTGATTCTCTGAGATCTTATTTATTTAGCCGAGTTGCCTTACCCTAGCTTGATAGCACTATGTTAAAATATCTTAGCATAATTTTGTTTCTGTTAATCTCTTTTTGGTTCTGTAATAGATTTTTTCCTTAGGTATTTTGTTCTTCTGATTCTGTTATTTGGCACTCAATATCAGTTCTTATAAGATGACTAGCCTGGGGTGGGCTAAACTCCATCCATGGGGTCCGTCCACAGGGTGCTCAGAAAGAATGCAATCAGGTTGAAGACCAACAAGAAGATTGTTTGATGAGGATGGAATGACATTGCCAAAAACCCTAACAGAGGCCAAGGCTATTAGAATGTAAAAGTCCTCAGTGCCAGAGAGTCAAAGAGGAAGCAGGGAAGAAGTAGGGCATTGGATGGGTAAAGAGTGGATACAAAAGAATAAATAGCCTGAAACAAGAGCTGGGTATGTGTTACAAGAGAAAATATGAGGATAGGAAGTTTGAGTAGCTTCAGAAGTATGAGGCGCTACCAAGAAGGGACTAGGAAGGTACAAGAGAGAAGTAACCCTGAGCTTGCCCTGCCAAGAAGCAGAATCCTATTGGAAAAGGAGGGCCCTACTATACTCTCAGTTGAATTTGGGTCATATTTTTTTCTTTTACAAGAAAAAAAACCGGGAAAAAATAATATATCCACTTTTAAGTGAATCTTGTTATAAATTCTACTTTGTTTGAAATTAACGCCACTGCCTTCATTTCCATTTGCTTGAGTTGTTTCATCTAAGTCCCTTTTACTTTATGCTTGGCCTATCTGTGTATTATTTGTTTAAACCATATCTTTCATAATCTGAAAATAATTGGATTTTTTTAAAAAAAGGAATCCAATTTGGGAATCTTTGCTTTTCAGTTAAATGAAACCACTTACATGTATGGCTGTGCTAGAGATGGTGGGCTGTCCACTGAAGACATGTGTTTCTCTCCCATAATGTACAGAAAACTGTTTAGCCAGGGGCTGAATCTCGGGATGTCATACTGTGGGCAAAGTGGGCATGTCCTCTCCACCCTCCCTCCTGTCCCATATTCTGGCTGGACATTAATGCCCAGGGTGATATTTGAAACTGGAGATGTCAGAGCCTTTCAGCTAATTCCCTGAAAGACCCAGTACAGCAACACCCACATCCTTTATTGCTAATATGGGCATTAAATTGTTTGGTGAGCAAAAACCAGACTTTTATTGGCAAAAGTGCCACTATCTTAGAAATTATCTGTTATAGCACCCAGTGTTACCCAAACTTACATGATTGTTTAGCTTTTTCTATGTGTCTTTGCTGTTTATTTTTCAATTGTTGTTTATTGGCAAAGGCTCCTTTGTGATACATACTACATTCTGTATTCTGTTGTCTATTTGAATGATTTGTGAAACAAATATCTTATTTCAAATATACTATTTGCCTTAAAGCTAAACGCATAGTTGCCTTATTTGCAAAATTGAAATAATGAGTTATGACTTTTTTTAGGGAGACAAGGAACTTCATGTTTCACACTCCACTCAAACTCATTTCTCTTTTACTGGTTTTGCTAATTTAATCTGGAGTCATAGGTTCCGTCATTAAAAACCTATTTTTCTAATTTTTTCTTCTAGTTTTGTAACTACTGTGACAATATAAACCATTTCCTGATTACTTTCCTTCACTTCCTGTTATTTCCTTAGCTAATTTTGGTTCTCATTTCTTATCCCCATATCTGACACAATTTACCGTCGATTCACTTTTCAGTGAGAAGAGCATCTTTTTGTAACCTTTCCAAAATTATACCTGGCTGATGTATTTTCTGTGGCTTTTGGCATCTGAAAACGTCTTCCTTTATATCTGACACATGAACAACAACTTAATTATAAAATTACTGGAACATTGTCTTTTCCTCTTTTTCTCTAGAAGTTCTATAGAAACTTTCTCAATTGTCTTTTGATACTTACTTTTGTAGAGGCCTATCTAATTTTAATTATTTCCAAAAGCAAAGGTGTGTGTGCACATGTGTGTGCATGTTTATACAATTGCTTACAAGTTCCTGCATAAGGCAAGAAATTAAAGCTTTACCAGGTCTAGGGATTAATCTCTGTTCCTAATTTTGTCTGCTACATATTTAGCTTTGTTAATGTCTTGGTTCTTTATTAGATCTTGAATTTTTTTTATATCTTTGCTTATTGTTGCTGTTCTTTTTGCCCTGTTCTTTATAACTATTTAGATTTTAATTCATATTTTCTCTTTTAATATAGTCATTTAGATGTCTAGGGATATCTCTCAAATTTAGCCTCTGTATATCATTGATTGGCTTTTTTGTAGTCTTCAACCTTATTTTTTCCTGTTTATAAGGAAGTTAATTTTATTTTGTTAAGTGTGTTTTTTATTTTATTCTACTTTCTACTCATCTTGTCCTGCTAATCTCAGGGGGTGGCTTGGGCTACCTTGGGGAGGCTGGCACAGGTAAAAGTTTAGGCTCTCCACTTGGCCTTTGCTAGAAGGGATGAGGGATGAGGAGCTGTAGGTTTTTTTCTGTGGTGTTTGCTGGAGTACAGCTGTTATTGTCTAAATGTTTCTATCCTGCTAAGCTATCTCTTTCTGATTTGTTTTGTTTCATTTTGGCAAGACAGAACAGGTTTTGCTGGAACTCTGTGGTCTGCACCCACTGGTGTTTTCTGACATTCTCCACCACTTAATCTGGAATATGATGCACAAAGAAAAACCAGGTAAATTTACCACTGTGTCCTTCCTTTGGTCCCCAGGTCTCTAGCCAGTCCGCATTCTTCTTTCTATCTTTTTGTCTTCTTGTGTTTGTTTTATATATAAGGCTCACGGGTTTTTAGTTGTACTCGGTGGGAGGAATAAGGAAAAGAGCATCTACTCCATATTCAGGAAGCAGAAGTCTTTAACTGAAAATGTAAAGATAAATCAGAAACAATGGGGTAGGGGCAGTGAAGTCCTGCCCCTTCTCCTCTTCTCCAGTCAAATCCCCATAACTTATATTGTCAGAATTGCCTGTTTTCCTGGTTTGCTCTACCTTTACTAGTCAGCTGTACAAAGAAAGCCAGATCACCTCTGCAAAATGTGGCCAAGCCACACAGTCTTGGAACAGTTGATATTTTAATTCTATAGTTAATTTCAAAATCATTTTTACTGCTTTCCCTACATTACAGCGTTTGACTCATTTGTCTTTCAAAGGACTAGTAAACCTTGATTTGCTTTAGCAGCTTTGAATGGATTTTTATTGTTTCTTACCACTGCCTTTCAACTCGTGTAATTTGAAAACTAAATGCAAACTGTAAAACTCAATCAATCTGGTAGTATTCTTTTAATATCAATTTTTATATAATTAGCCCCCAAACTGTGTTCAATTACCGACAATTAATCTTATGCACTTTGAGGGACAACACTAATTTCACACTTAGCAGCATTTAAAAGGAAGGTGGTGCGAATACTATAGGGGGAAAGTACCTCCCTAAGGAGTTCTGCTTTATTATCACTGCCTAGAGAATAAAAGTGCTTTCCCATTGTACTCCACTGTAGGGGCCTACGTGTTCTATAACTCTAGACCAGTAGAATTGTGTAACAAACACACAAGCAGAATCACACATAGTTTAATTACAGTTTTCAGTGAGACTGCCAGTTTTTTAAATAAAGATCCTGAATTTTCCCTGTTCTTTTGACAATTTTCTTGAGTTAGTATTCTTAATGCTATATGGTTAATTGCTCCATTGAGACTGATTGTGAGAAGCCAAACAATGGAACCACGATAGGGCAAGGAGTGCGAACAACAGCTGGTGGAAAGGTAGAAAATTGTGGAAAACTCCTTCCTACAGAAGAAATGTGCCTAAAAATCAAGAAATTCCAAAATGAAAATGTCAGTTCTTAACACATGTTATAATGTACATGACTTTTTTATATATTCTCGATCATAAAAAAATTGTACCAATTTTCAATTGATGAGTTATATATCTTATTAGTGACTTGGATGTACATAAGTACTTTCCCCCAATAGTCAGTGTCTAAAGATGATATCATCACGTCTGAATCATATTAAAACAATTTTAAAATACCATTTTAATGTCTCCTAATAATTCAAAGTCAAATAGTATGAATAAGCCAAAGTTTGAAACATCTCCGAGTGTCAAAAAATTATGAATACATGTTGCATTGTATGCATGGTGTTTAGCAAAAGGTGCACACATATCTGTTTACTTTGGTCTTTCATGACTTTGACCTTTTAGGCGCTTCTTGTTAGTAATTGAGTGGTGAGGAGTTGTAGCCAATTTTAATGTTTGTAATTCATACTCAGATATGCAAATTGATGAACACATTATAAATTTTTAAAATTATAGGGACAATTTATAGTGCTAAATGGCATTGCTCCAGGGGCTGAGCAGTGGCCTGGGAACTCAGAGCTGTGCATTTTAATTTTCATTAACTCTCAGTGTGATCACAGGCACAGTACCTTAATTTCCCTGTACCTTGGACCATTCATCTGCAATATATACGTAACAATTCCCTTCCTGTAGTTGAGGTGAGAACTAACCACAAAGCACAGTGGCTCAGAACAAAAGAGCTCTCTCTCTCTCTCTCTCTCTCTATATATATATATGTATATACTACATAAAAGACCAATATGAGGCTAAAGATTATACGGGTTTAATAAGCATTCCAGTGAGTCATTTACACAAAGATAAGACAAATGGCCCATTGTCATGAGACGTATGGAAATCACAATATCCCAATTTACAAATTTTATTAAAGGTCATGTAATGTAAGAAATAAATATTTTCTAATAGCTATCAGACACTTATGTGGACATTGATTATTAAATGAGCTTTATTCTTTATGCTATGTTTTCTTCAATGCTATATACATCTTCCAAATGTATAACAATGCATTTAAAAATGCTTTCTTAGGTATATTCTTTCAAAGAAGACTTTTTCCCCCTCTCCCTGACAACGACTAGGTTTCCATTAAGCACTTAAACTTTACACGAGGAAAACAAAAATCATACAAAGAAATTCAACTTAAAAGTAGGACATTATAAAATCACACTCCTATTCACAGCCAAAAGTAAACTTGTAATTTTTAAACTTATCTAGCCCTACCTGTTAAATGATACAGTGTATCCTGGGAGCCACAGAATATGTAAGTGCAACTGGTGAGTTGCTGATGGAATTTGAGCCTCTTTACTTTCCCATATATTGAAATATCCATCTTTTTTAGCTTAATAAATAGCTCTGCAACATTGGATTTCAGCAGGGAGGCCATTCTCCAGTTGTGGAGCAATACAATTTTGAGTCCTAGTATCTTCCTGAGGTTCCCTTGCATTGTGAAGCTGATATTTAGAAAGCTCTAGCAAACTAACACCTGCTAAACATAAATCACATGCAGAAATCTACAACTGGACAAGCTCAGGAAGATATAATAGATCAAATTCACGAAGAACCTCACAATGAATTAAGAAAACCTTAAACTTAATCCTATAACCTGACAGGCAGTCAGCAGACTGACTTATGGAGAACTGTAATGTGGGAATTAGACTGAATGCCAGATGGCTTCTAGAAGTCAAATTAAAAAAAAAAAAAAAAAAAGAATGACTGCAGTCAATGATAAGCACAGGTAGGAAGCCTGATGAAGAAAACACGGTAACTACATTCTGAAATAACACACAACTAATATTTTATGCTATAGTCTCTTTCTTTTGTTTCTCCCAGCCAGCTTGACAGAAAGTAGTAATGTTTGAATAGTTACACACCTAATACCAGATGCCAGTTTGAACAGGTGCAAAAACAAAGACTAGAACATTTCCATTTGGAACATCATCAGCCTTCCTCTTTATATGTAGTCCCTGATAATGCTTTGCAAGAGCTCACCTACCAGGTTTCTTATTGCTATTCCCCCGGTTGGGTGAAGTTCTATTTGCCGAATGCCTAACATGTTTCGTTAGTCAGTGGAAAGAGTTAAATAGAGAAATGACCAGCTAATTTATCTGGGACCTGGTCTAGTTCCAACAGTTCACTGTGAGAGGATGCAGTGCTGGAATTTTGAGGTCAGCCTGAGTGAAAATGTGCTTGTTAACCTGTTACCATTCACCACATAATTGTAAAGTGCCACGGCATACTTCTACCAGCAAAAGACAGTGGAAATTGGCACTGCCAATTATCACTGTTAAATGTATGGTCAGTCAGGACTAGTGTCACAAACAAACAGGCAACTTGTTCCATACAGTCAGTTGGTAAATTGGATGCAGGCAGACAGAGGAACACAATATCCCTTCTCTGTAGGTGGTCTCTGTTTCATTAGGTTTCCAATTGATGTTGCTGCACAGTAATCCAAAAATGTGTGATGGGGACATCACTCTCATTTTTCATTAACACTCCTTCGCAAATGTATTGGAGGCAGGTACAAAACAGATTTTGCCAGGCTTACTTTTATCCTTTTGGAGACTACTGTGTATCCAACATCACTGTGGGGTGCTTAGTTTCTACTTTTTAGAGTCGCTGTTTGATATGATCAATTTCCTTAAAGATGTTGTGGGAGCGGTGGAAGTGCTGCTGATCGTTAAAAGACATGTGAGTTAGGAAAATCAGCTTATATATAATAATGAATAGTAATATGGCTATTGAAGTTTGGTGGAACAAGAAAAAAACCGAGATGGTGCTTATTGTCTCAGGAAATCTACCGGAAATGCGTAAACCATGGACTTTTTTGAGACATCTTAGAGATCATCCAGACTGATTTTCATTTCGTAAGTGAGGGAATTGAGGCTTACACTGGTTCTGGCTTTCCCAAAACAATGCAAGTATCGGCAACAGCTAAGACCAGAATGTAGGGCCTCTGACTTGTGTTCTGTTCAATATTCCATGTTCAGCCTATGGTATGTGGGTGTGGATAACTACCAAGAACTACATAATTCATTCCTCCTGCTTCCATAAGCCTCCATCATAGCTTCTATTTACAAAGCTATTATCAACACATCATCTAAACTATTCCCCAATTTGTAGCTTTAGGAGAAGTGATTCAGCTTTACGGAATGAGTAGCAGTGTTCATTTCCTGGTGGAAAGGGTAAAGTCCTATACGTTTCTGGTAGATTTCCTGAGACAATAGGCGTCTTCTCTGTTTTTCCTTGTTACCTGACTTCGGTACCCGTGGTACTATTGGCTTGAAAGTCTGCCCTGAATCCCCACCCGGTGATGGAGAGGATGCCATTCTGCTTGACTATACCCAGATGCCTCATCCCCAAGATGAGGGTGAACACCTCTCACATGGCCAATCCCTTTTGTCTGCTCCAGACAAATAGCTGCTTCCTGCATTCCTGGCAACTGTACTCTGTCTGTGTGATAGGACTCCAGTTGAAGCATGTTTTGGATTAATGAAGGAGACCCAGTACATAGGGCTTGCCCCACCTGGTGCAATCTCAGAGCCAACTCTGACTAGATGGGTACCATGTTTTTTCTCTTCTGCTTTCATCGAACCGTATCTTTATTCCCTGTGCTCCTGGGAATTTCTTGCTTCAGTAAGTAGGGAATCGCTATCTCTCAGTCCTCGGATTTGACATATGCCCAGAATATTGAATCACAGCACTTTTTCTTCCTCTTAGGATTATTCATCTAGCTAGTGTAAAGACAATGTAATCATTCCAGAATATGAATATCAAGGAAAAGACTGACTGGATTCAAACTGTTTAAAGTGCTTGAGAATATATGCATAAATGCAGAATATATACATACAGACTTTGCTCAAGTTTTCCACCATGTATTGTATTCATTTCTTTGCCACAAATGTTAGGAGTTGAACTGATACTACCTACTGTGGTTCATCTTTGTTCTATTGTGAGAGCAGCCAATCCTCACCAACAAGAAGAGTGCTATATACGTAACAGTAGCAGATAAAAATAATAATAGCTAGATTTCAGTTGAATTATTTTATTTTAATTAATAGTCATGAAATTAACCACATCCTATTTCTTATAGTATGAATAAGAAGAACGTGCTAATCAAATAATCAAAACAAATGGTGAGTGTACTAAGTGCATCACAGTGCCTCCAGACATACATTAATTTCATTTATAAAATTCAGCTGTTTCTTGCAGATTTATCAGTAAAAGTAAACAAACAAAAATGATTAGTAAGCTGAGGAACTTAAAAATATGTGTAATCGTCACTCAGGTTTTTTGGAAAATTGTTTCCCTGATTCATATCAATACTAATGCTATTTTTATGATATGATTAAATAGAATTAATTAACTGCAGATATTTGTTATTGTGTCACTTTGTTTAATGTTATATATATATTTTAAAATTCACCTTAATGAGATCATATTAACATCACTGTTTCAGGATAACATTCAAGTAATTTTACTTTGCTTGTATGACTCGCTTGAGTAAAAGGATCTGTTGAGTTTCAACAGAGTGTACATGGTATGGATGAAACCTTCTGCTCTCATTAGAAGGTTTCTCTGGCAAGACATTATCTTTCATGAAACCTTTACATTCCCAGGTTCAGAGTCACTTGGGAGGTAGTTAGACGTAAAAGAGATATTTTTGTAATCTGATTTCCAGATGAGTTATAATGTTAGAAACAATGAAAACTCCATTGAGAAATGAACTAGGAATTTAAATATCCAAATAGTAGGATTTAGAGTATGGCTACATTATCACAAGGAAACCACATAATTTGCCACAAATGATCTATGGACAATGACAAAATGGCAAAGAAATATACTTAAAAAATGGGTAGTTTGAGTATCAGTACTTATAATGTTGCAAATAATAGAAAATGCAAGTGAAGACAGCCTAAATGATAGAGAAGATTGATTATTCAAGCAAGGGGAAAAAAAAAAAACCAGGTAGAGCAGACTATAGAGGTGCTTGATCCAGAGACTTCAATGTGCTCTCAAGGGCACAGTGTCCTTCTGCCTCTCTACTCAGTCTCTGCCTCCTCCCAAGGCTGCCTCCCCTGTGGTGAGATGATAGTGTGCAGCCTCAGGAAAGTTCCATGCCTCCACTTCATGGAACAAAAAGTTGTCAAGCAAGTCAAGGAGATTCTCCTAGAGCTAGGAGGCTGGGAGAACGGTCAACTTTCCCTGAATACATGTCTTATGTAGGGAAGGAGTACATACATACCCCCACCTACCCCAATTCTGGTTTCTGAAAGGATGGGGGATGTGGGTAACCAATATTTGTGTATTATAAAGTTAGAACTTACAAATTAGACTTGACATGTGCCAATGAAATGTATTAGTTCAATGCCCATCATTTTATTTAGGGAAATTATCAGAAATTTAAAACCTTAAATCTTAGCAGATGAAAGGACCTCTATTATAAAAATATGTAAATTGAACCTTACAAAACATGAGGCTTTAGGGAAGCCTCACATTTTTATTAACAATAGTATTAAGGATATATGAAATACTTTTTTTTTTTTTTTTTTTTTTGCTGTGGTCATTTTTAAGTTTCACATCCAATAACCCTTACTGCTTTTTTTTCTTTCTCTCTTTTTAGGCCATGAAAAATATGGAAAGTCTCTCAAGGACTAACAATCAGAGCTGCCTGTTTGACAAGGGAGGTTTTGGTTGCAAGAAGACCTGAAGCAAGGATTCTAAATCAAAGATTCAGGGGCAATTCGAGTTTGCATTTAAGATCCTCTGGCTGTAGCAGTGGCTTATGTGTTACATTCAACTGATAAATAGGCACCGTGCAGAAATACTCTATTATGATCCCTGATGCTATTAGCATTGTGTACCTCATCATATGATTGTAGAGAGAAATCTGGTCTATGTAATTCAAACTACGACTCTTCCTTAAAAGCAGAACTTGAAAATTAAATTTATCCACACAATTGATCAACTTAAGTCTTTATTGAATACCTATTCCGTACCTAGTAGTGAGCAAGGTCCCTTTTCACAGACTAAGTATTTCCCAGTTCAAATAAGAAATTTGATACAAGTTGTTCAACTTACATGGCAAATATCATTATTTTGGCTGGAGAATTTTATCAATATAGGTGGAAGCAGTGAGGAATTGTTATGAAAAGACAGACAGACAGACTACACTTTCCACCTTAAAATTAAAAAATCAACTTGATAAATCTGAAGAAAGGTAAATCCTTTGGAGTCTGTATTTCTGAGGAGTTGCAGTTGGCTTTGCACGGAGTGCTTATTCTCCCTTACAAAATGAACTTGCATGTTCAAATCAGGGACAAGGGGAAAGCAAATTTCTTCTTCAGTCAAACATTCATTGATAGGAAAGAACGTTGAAGGAATTTCTAAGTCCTTTCCTCTTTGTACTTAGTGAATGCATGTGCATTGCTGTAGTAAAGAAAAAAATAAAGGAAAACATTCTCAAGAATCTCTCTTTGAATTTCCTATGTAGACTTAGAAAACAGTACTGCTGGCATTGTTTACTCCGAGTAATACTTCTCAGTCACATGTAAGCTACTTTATTTGGGGAATACATATATTTACCCAACAAATAAATTTTGATAATTTAGGTAAAAATTTTTAAAGAAAAAAAGAAAGTGACACATGTATTTCTTTACTTTTTTGTTGTTCATATGGTCAAATATTAGATAGAATTTCCTCCAATTTTCATTTTTTTCCTTTGTAAATGTCTTTACAAAGCCAGTACAGTTTTGTGAAAAACTCTTTCATTTATCGATTTCACTAGACAACTCAAGTTCTAAACTGTGTCTAACACCTCAGCATTTTAATTTCTATTCATTTCCTTTTTGATAAGTGAGCATTCTTGTTTAATTAGTGGAATGAGTGGTAGAATTTGAGGTCTCAAATTATTTGCCAAAGTCACTGGGTTATCTCCTTAAAGCTGATCAGATGGGCTTTCTTTCTACCATCCTATTATAGGAGGTTTTTGTAAACTAGTGTTATAAACGATTATTTTTAGTTAAGAGAAGCCCCAGGAAAGATTAAAAAAATGGATATAAAGACATTCCAGTTCTTGATCTTATCTTTTTCTCATCTCAACCTTTAGAGAGTCTTGCTGGAAGAACACAAGGAAAGGCAGGAAGGCTTCTTACAGATCTTTGAGACCTCCTTCCACTCAAATCCCAGGGGAGCTAGAACGCTATACCTCTGTGGTTCAAAAAGTCTTTGGACCAGAAAAGGGGCCTTTATCTGCCAACATTTCAAACATATTCAATCAAATATTGATCTAGAAAATCAGCTACTTTTTCCTCTAGCAAAGAAATTAAATTAGTACTACCTACTGAAGGCCTATACATGGTCCTCGGGAAGATAATGATGGTACCCTAGGCTATTCCTAGGATCAAAAGTTTATATGGACACCAAACTGATTTAACATTTTCTGTAATGCATGGAGACAAAAGGGTGAAAGATCTGCTTGCCAATAGTAATGTGCTGGAGATTATCTCATGTGGCGAGTCCTTGCATCAAGAAGCCAGGTTATGGTTTTCAAATCCATCTCATCTCTGAAAATAAAAGAAATGGAATGTGGCCTGTTTCACCTCACTGAAAGGTTTTCATCACCAGAAATATCTGATGGCTCTTATTCAAGTTGACAGTGGCACATGTTTCTCTGACTCATAAACAGTCTCTCTCTCTCTCTCTATTGTGTCCTGTTTCCAAGAAGTACCTGATGTTATGCTATTAAAGAACAGGAGGTTTGTCTGACTATTCTTCCATAAATACGAGGATATCAAAAAATGACAAAAAGCTTCCCAAATTCTAAAATCCATGGAATTTCAAGCTTCATTTATGAAATAATGTGTTCAAGTTGGTATGTGATATAAAAGATAATCTTTAGCCACCACAAACTATAAAACTGTCACAGCCCAATTTTAATTAGAAATTCTAGGTTGCAGAGAAGCTTGCCTCTTCCAATAGTACCTATGATTTATTTTCAAGTTATGTTTATACTTTTAAATGGGTATTTTCTTGGGCAATGTCTTTGAATTTATCTTTCCTTAACCAAGGAAACAAGAAATTGTACTTGCTCAAATCAATATTCTCATGAGGTAATAAAACCAGGAAAATAAAACATCACCCTTCCTCCTTTGAACCTGACGTGTGGTAGCAGTAGCCATCGGTATTGTGAACCTATGAATTACAAGGCAGCGTTAAAGAGATTAAGCATGTGAACAGCCACTTAGTAAAAATAATTCTTCTCAGGCTATGAGATTGTTAATTGTTTGACACAAAGGTTAGATTCTTAGGCAAGATGGGGCATGATTTGGAAATCCGGTGCTGACTTTGGGTTTTTAATGGCACTGACCTCAGACCCTTCTTTAGGAAGATTGTTTCAAACATTGTCACCATGAGGACACTTGGTTAACTGTTTTGAATGAGTTGACTGACGATAGAACTACACTATTTCTCTGAATTGACTTGTTTTCAGCATCATGGCAATGCAGCCAAAGAATTAAGGGAAGAAACGTGTTCTTAAGCAACCATTATGTGTCAGCCACTTTGCTAAATGAAAAGATTAATTACAAGTTTAAGAACTAAGGAGATCTGGCTTAACAGGATTCATACAGAAAAAACATATAAGAAGAGTTCAGCTTATGGCAGGTTTAGTAAAAGTCTATGATATAATGTAACTTTCAAAAGAACTCAAGTATTTTAGAATGATTAACATAAGATCAAGTTATAGATTATGAGAGGAAAAGGCATCTCTATATTTGACACCAGTCACATATTTTAGGCTTCTTCTTTGGGAAGCATAAGTTAAAATGAATATTTAAAATATGGTGGTGTCCCAAGGAGTTGAATCCATATGGTGAAAGGTCCAGAAATCACACCTATGAGAAACATTTAAATAAAGTGAGATGCTCCACAAAGAAAAGACAAGGGAGATTGTAATAGTGTCTTTAAATAATTAATATGGTGTCACAGAAGATGAATTAGATAATGTTGTATAGTCATACGTGACAGAACCTAGACAAATCAAATGGTGGAAGTTACGAGATTATCTGGTTTAACATTAATGAGGAAACTTTCAACAATAAAACCTAGTTGAAAATGTAACAAGCTCCGTTCTGAGGTATGGATTCTACAGCATTAGAAATGTTCAAATAGTGACTTGAATAAAGCATTTTTTCAGGAACATTATGGAAAGATTTCTTACATTTATTGAGACATTAGACCAAAATTTTCAGGTCTCTGAAGTGAATTTCTATGATTTCTTATTATAATTGCTAGAAAAGCCCATCTTCTAGAATGTCCAAATGGAAAATTTTTATCTGTTTTTACAGAAACATAGTGAAGGTCTATCACTGTGGAGAATAGGAAAAAAATACCAGTGTCTCTGATCTCAAGCTGCTGCAGTCTACTAGAGACAGCATCTGAAAACAGAAATGACTTGGATGAAATCAATACTGTGATGCAGTTATACGCAAAGTTCTCTGAGAAAACATAGTATTTAATCCTGTTGGAAATGGTAATAAGGGAGAAGTAGAAAAGCTTAACAGAGACGTCAGTAGGTAATTCTCCCTGTTTTTGCTTTCTTTTTTGGATATGGATAAAGAGTAAAAAGTGTCAATAATCCAAAGCAAAGAGCACATTTTATTACCTTCCACCGAGGTACTTCAGTTTTCTATGAGAAATACTTATAAGATTAATAAAGTATGGTTCTGCACCCAATATTGAGTCCTCTATCTAATACAGAATATAAAGAGGTGGTGCATAGGCTCTGCTATAAAGGTTCATATAAGAGCTACAGGACTTTATACCCATGTTGGGCATAATATGCTTTATAAATATATAAACAAAATTTCATAGATCCTAACACATAACTTTTGCACCCAAGGTATTTTATTTGCCTTTATTAAATATTTATACCTAGAGATGTACAATTTCCTTTCTCTAATATGCTTTTAATTTTTAAAAAAAGCTATTGAAATTTAATTGACATACCATACAATTCACACATTTAAAGTGCATAATTCAACTGTTTTTAGTATATTCACAATATGTACAACTACTACCATAGTTAATTTTAGAACATTTTCATCACCTCAAACTTTATTCATTCCCTTTAGGTATGATCCCCCATCCTTCTATTCCCCGTAGTCCTAAGTAACCACTAATCTACTTTCAATATTTGTCTATTCTGGATATTTCATGTAAATGAAATCATATAATATGTTGTATTTTATGACTGACCTTTTTCACTTAGCATAAAGTTTTCAAGGCTCATCCATATTGTCATATGCATCATTACTTCATTCCTTTTTATGGCCGAATAACATTCTATTGTATGGATATACCACATTTTTTATCCATTCATTCATCAGTTGATGGGCACTTGGGACTGTTTCTGTCTTTGGCTATTAGGAATAATGCTACTATAAACATCTGTGTAGAAAGTTTTTTTCCCCATTTATCTCAGGTCTATAGCTGGAAGTGGAATTACTGAATCATATGATAATTAAACATTTAACTATTTAAGAAACTGCCAGACTGTTTTTCATAGTGACTGCACCATTTTACATTCTCACTAGTAGTACATGAAGGTACCAATGTTTTCCATGTCTCCATCAATACTTGTTACTATTTGACTTTTTACTTCTAGGTATCTTAGTGAGTGTAATGTACCTCATTGCAATTTTGATTTGCACTTCCCTTATGGTAAATGATGTCAAGCATATTTTCATGCCATTTATTTATCTTTGCAGAAATGTCTACCTAGACAATTTGCCCATTTAAAAATTAGTTATTTACTTTATATTATTAGTTGTATATTATTAGTTGTAAGAATATATACAGAACTATATATATTCTCGATAAAAGTCTCTTATCAGATTTGTAAGTATGTTCTCCCATTCTGTGGGTTGTCTTTCACTTTCTTTCCAGTGTCCCTTAAAGTATACACATTTTTAACTTTGATCAAGTTCCATCTATCTATTTTGTCTTTTGTTGCTTGTACTTCTGTGTCATATCTAAGAATCTATTGCCAGATCTGACATCATTAAGGTATATCCTATGCTTTCTTCTAAGAATTTTATAGTTTTAGATCTTGCCTCTAGGTCTTTGACCTATTTGGCATTAATGTTTATATATAGTGTGAGGTAAAGATCCTAGTTCACTCTTTTGGATGTGGCTACCCAGTTGTCCCTGAACCATTTTTTGAAAAGGCCATTCTATCCCCATTAAATGTTCTTAGGACCACTGTCAAAATAAGTTGATGAAAGTCACATGGATTTATTTTTGGACTCTCAATTCTATTTCATTGATCTATATGTTTATTGTTGAGCCAGTACCACTCTCTCTTGGTTACTATTGCCTTGTAATGAGTTGAAATTTGCAAATGTATGTCCTCCACCTTTGTTCTTTTTTAAGGCTTTGTAGCTACTCTGAGTTCCATGCAATTCCCTAAGAATTTTAGAATCAGCTTGTTAATTTCCACAAAGAAACCCACTGAGACTCTGATAGGAATTCTATTGAATCTATAGATTAATATTGGCAGTATTGTCATTTTAACAATATTAAGTCTTTCAATCCATGAATATGAGATGTTTTATTTAAGTCATTAGTTTCCTTCAACAATTCTTCATAGTTTTCAGAGTGTAAGTTTTGCATATATTTGGTTGAATTTATTTGCAAGTATCTTATTCTTTTTAATGCCCTCTTAAATGGAATTGTTTTCTTAATTTTCTTTTCAGATAGTTTATTACAGGTATATAGAAATACAATTGATGTTTGTATCTTGATCTTGTGTCCTGCAACCTTGTTGAACTCATTTATTAGTTCTAATAATTTTTGGTAAGTTCCTTAAGATTTCCTATGTACAACCTAATGTCATCTACAAATAGAAATAGTTTTATTTTCTTCTTTCCAATTTGGATACCTCTATTGTGGATTTTTAAAAACAATCTACAATAGAGAGGAGAAAGGTAGGTGCTGTGCTGAAACATGCCTAAGTGGCAAAGCTGGAATTACGGAGTTAATGATCACCACTAACAGTTGGAGGATACTGCACAACTTACAAAGGATTTTCAAATAATTCATATTTCAATTAATCCTCAATATAACTAAACAGGAAACGTTTCCATTTTACAAATGATAAAACATATTCAGAGATATTAAATGATTTGAAAGAGGTCTAGAATTAATCTGGAAAAAACAGAATTGAAGTTCAATTCTGACTTATGACAGGTTTTATTTATTATACCATAGGCACATTTCTGAAAGCCTTTTCTATATATTGGAAATGGAGAATTTTCTGGAGTAGGCCAATGCCTTGTATATTGGGTAGAAAATACTGCTAACTATTTCAGTCAGGATTCTTTGGATGCATGGAACAGAAAGCTTTCCTGGCTAATCTAAGCAAAAAGGAAAAGGGAATTTATTGGAAGTGCTTAGGGTAGCTCATAAAACTATATAAAAAGCATGGCTATCAAGCCTTGAGAGGTCAGATCTCTGGATAGGCACTTAGATCATTCACAGGAGCTAGTGAACAATTTTTCCAGGACTCTCTGATCGAGAGGAGTCAGATCTAGCAATTTCTATTCTGGTTGACACTCTGTTCAAGACTCTAATTCCAAGAAGAGTCTAATTTGATCAACTTAGCTTGGTCTTTAGGCACATTCATTGGCTTCCAAGTCCCATAAAGACTAAGTTCTATGGAGGGTAGCAAAGAATTGATGTGTTATTATTAAGATGAGGTAATGGACATTGTACCAGCCTAGCTCTTCTATTTATTTAGTGAATGTGCACAAACCGCTTTTCCTATTACTATCATAGGTCACAAATCTCCAAGGTAGGAAAAGTAAAAAGTAATCAGAAGGCATGTTTTGGAAATTAACCTTTTAAAAGATTCCTTGAGATTTACATAGGGGATGTATTCTATGAATATGAACCCTATACTCATGGCATCCTGTCTTATAGTCTCTCCTAAGGTGTATATATACATATATATATATGAATTCTATTGAATCCGTAGATTAATATTGGGAGTATTATATTGATATATATCAATATCAATATATATATCAATATATATGAACTCTATTGAATCCATAGATTAATATTGGGAGTATTGTCATCTTAAAGATATTAAGTCTTCCAATCCATGAATATGAGATGTTTTATTTAGGTCTTTAGTTTCTTTCAACAATTCTTCATAGTCTTCAGAGTATAAGCTTATATGATAAAATATATATATTATAAATTATATTACATATAAACTATATGTATATGTTATATGCATATATATTTAAGATATATATATATATACTCACAATGAAAAATGACAATGTATTGTGCATCTACAAAGGGGTACATGAATTTTTCCACTTTTCATTGGACAAAGAAATACCCATTATCAATTTACTTTGATTTTTATTTTTCTCTTTTATCCTCACCTCAGGACAAAGAATAGAGTTATATTATGGGGAAGCCATTATGAGTGCACCCTAGTTCAATAGTTTATCAGCATAAAAATGTGCCTTAGTACAGCAAAAGCTTTTCCTATAGATATGACCAATATTGTAAATTGCCTTTATTGCTTCATGCAGAAATGTGCCATGGACTGCTTAATTATAATTTTTTCCCATTAGTTTTGTTTTTCTTCATTACCTTACCCTCATGGTAAGATTCTATAATGCAACTTACAAAAGAAAAGCCACAAGATGCTGGGGATAAAATGAGAAAAATCAAGAGGAGGTAGAAAGACAGGTAAATGAAATTATTATGAATGGTGCATTGCAAGATTTCTGCACTGTGCTTTTATATATAAAGGCACAGAGCAATTTTTAAAGCTGCATTTTAAATGTGTTGAAAGAGCAGGTTAATTGGTTATGAGTAAGTGTATATTACACAGTGCAGTTGGGTGCTCCTAGTGAAATCAATTTGTATTCTAGTGTTTCTTAAGAAAGACTTTTGTTTTTCTGGATGGTTATTTCCATTGGTTTATCAGTGAGGATATTTGTGAATTTGGCTGCCGAAGGTGTAGACTAGCTAGTGAGCAAGGTGCAAAGAATGTAGGCTTTAATAAATAGGAATTCTAAAGGATTTTGCAGGTTTAGTTGAGTGGTGACATCTGCTCTCCTCCCTGCTGCCACAGCATGGAATATGATTTTTGCACTGCCATGTCACATTGGCTCATGATAAACAAAGCTATTTATTTTATAAGAAACAATAGCAACATGATATGACAACTTGAGCTGGCCCAGTGCAATTCAATTGTGTTATTTTCTGATAACAGGAGTATAGCTTGTGTCATCACTGTATATCACTTTCTCCGTGTAAATTTGGTGGTTTTTTTTTTCCAAGTCTAAAAGACAAATTCAGCTTTTATTGCTTTTATTATCTTTGATAAGTTGTATACAAAAGCTTCTGCTCCTTATATTAAACTTACATTAAAAAATTATATAAAGAGATGTGAATTAAGAATGAATATGATTGCAGTTTATAATAAACAATTAAGCTGCTTTCAGATAGTAAGATTGTCTGCCATTTGACTTCTTGTTTAGGAGAGAAGAGAGGAGACCTGTCTACATCCAAAGAAACAGTAGTTTCCAGCTCTATTCTATCTTGCAAAACTCTTATCAACTGAGATGCTTCTGTTTCAGGTAATCTAGAAAAGTAAATTACCTTTGTAAAAAGTACAGAAAGCTTTTGTTGTGTCATGAAAATCGCAAATGACCTAGATATTCAAATGAAAAAAGATGCATTTAAATTTCACACATTTAAAAAATTACTCTACTGTGAAGTTTCGATGATAGAAAGTAGACTTTATCAGAAAAGAACTTCCTGTGTTTAATCTCTTTTGCCACCTGCAGAAAAGTACAACAAATGTGTATACTAGACTCTGAAAGTATTATAGCATGCTTTCATTTTCAAATTCTGCTATAAATTCTCCATGCCCTTGTATTGAGAATCACCAGGTGCCCATAAAAACCAGAGAATATCTCTGTCTGTGATATTAACAGACCTTATATGTGAAGTGCACAAAACAGGTACAGAAATTTGAAGAGCAGAAATAAAACACACAAAGTAAATCCCTGTTTTTGCTGATTATTTAACAATCAATATTCTTTTCCAATCATCTAACCTAGTCATGGGTGGTAATGAACTTTGTAACTTGACCATGATATGGCTTTTTATTTTGTCGTTTTGGTAATATGCATTTACCCTATGGAACTTTACTTTTAGGTATTCTTTTCTTCCTAACATTACTCTTCTCCACTCACAATGACTTGCACTGATTTACATGAGGTTGAAACTTTCTACTCTGGCTGCCACACCTTGTCTGACTGGGCTATAGCTGTAGTGACTGTAGGTCAGGAACATAAAACAAGAAGCAAAATCTAAAACAACAGTAACAATACATACCAATCACTATGGCAACGTGTCTTATTCTGGGAGGGGTGCTTGACTATATATATAAATCTTTTTAAGATTTTATTTTTAGGTAATCTCCACATCCAACATGGAGTTCAAACTCAAAGAGTCACATGTTCCCCCCACTGAGCCAGCCAGGCACCCCAGCTGCTTGACTATATTTTAGTTGAGAAGGTGATAGGGGTAAAGGTGAAGGTGTTTCCCATTGTCCATCCTTTGATACAGGGAAACTGGAGATGGTTATCCGGTTAGCCTGTCCTTTGTCTGCACTCAAATGAGAGGGCTTCCCTGAGTAGTTCATCCAGGGTGTGGCAGGTTGGAGCTACAAAACTTTGCCAAGTATGATTCTTCCCCTACCAGGCCTGAGGAACGTTTGAGGGACAGGAAGAGAATGGGGACTCAGAGAGAGAGAGAAAGTGAGTGTCCTTCTAAGCATCCCAATGTAAGCGAGGAGGATGCCACAAAGTAAGGAATTTATAACCTTGAGAAGTACATTGTACTTGCCCCTACCTTCAGTGAGATAAAAGGGTACCTATTTGCAACTGTGAAGAAGTAACACCGGTGACAAGGAGACAAATTGCTCAGATTAAATGAGATGATGTAGATGGTGTCTGTCTATGGTATTAAAATAAATCATCACTCTTATTATAAGGAGGAAGATTACATGATTTCTAAGGTTCTCTCTAGCTTTGTGTCTTATAGTGTCATGACTTAGTTCAGAGTGTGTGTGTGTGTGTGTGTGTGTGTGTGTGTGTGTGAATGCACTTCGATATACAAGGTTTAAAAAGAAGAACATAATGGAGATCAGAAAAAGGTGGAATAGATGTTATTTCCAGGCACTACTGTTCTAGTTCCATCTTTGTTACTGCCCAGCTTTATGACCCTTAACCTTTCTATGCCTATTTCCACATCTATCAAATATGAAATGAAAATAATATTTGTTCTGCTCTTGTACTAGTTACTATAAGGCTTGAAATAAAAATAAAAAGTACTTGAAAGCACTATCTCTTTTTAATTTAAATTCAATAAGCCAACATATAGTACATCATTAATTTCAGATGTAGATTTCATCTGTTGCATATAACACTCAGTGCTCATCGCATCATGTGCCCTCCTTAATGCCAGTCACCCAGTTACCCTATCCCCCCACCCATCTCCCCTCTAGCAGCTCATGGTTTCTTTCACATAATTAAGAGTCTCTTATGGTTTGTCTCTCTCTCTCTCTGATTTCTTCCCATTCAGTTTTCTCTCCTTTCACTCTTTATTTATCCTCTGTGCTCTTTATTATATTCCTCATGTGAGTGAAACCATATAATAATTGTCTTTCTCTGATTGGCTTATTTCACTCAGCATAATACCCTCCAGTTCTATCCACATTGATGTAAATGGTAAGTATTCAACCTTTCTGAGGCTGGGTAATATTCCAGTGTGTGTGTATGTGTGTGTGTGTGTGTGTGTGTGTGTGTGTGAACAACATCTTCTTTATCCACTTATCTGTCAATGAACATCTCAGTTCCATCCATAGTTTGGCTATTGAGGATATTGCTGCTATAAACATTGGGGTGCAGATGCCCCTTCAGATCATTATATTTGTATCTTTGGAGTAAATACCTAGTAGTGTAATTGCTAGGCTGTAGAGTAGCTCTATTTTTAACTTCTTAAGGAACTGCCATACTGTTGAAAGCACTATCTTATATAAAACTCCTGGATTTGTGTTCAAGCAGTCCTCCTCTTACTGCACATACCACTTTCCCTTAGCATGACATCTGTTGCTAGAACTTGTTTTCCAATGGCATGGGCTAATATAGTGCTGGAGAACTTCATTCATTCATTTATCATCTCATTTACTCAACAACTACTTATTGAGAGACATTTTTTTTGCAAGGCACTATGATACATGATGGGGAATCAGAGAAGAAAAAATCAGATTCCTCCCCTCAAGAAATTTATATTTAAATTTATATCATAATGAGGCAAAAATGTGAAGATTGACAAAATGATAGCATGTGAAAATTACAGAAGGAAGGCAGGTATCAGCAGCAATGGGAGCATGGGAAAGAAGCACACAGTATGAATAAGGAAATCTGAGAAATCCTCACAGAGTAGAAAACAACTGAGCTGGCCCCTGAAGGAAATGTAGAACTGTGCCTGTGGTGAGAGGTGCAAGGGTAATTCAAAGAAGCAGGATGATCATGTGCTAAGACTTGGAAGTGTGAAAAGGCACAGTCTATTCAAGGAATAGCCTGTATTTACTCTATGGCTAATAGAGCAGACGGCATGAGGAGGGTATGTTATTGGAGAATACTGGAAAGTTAGCCAAAATCTCTGTCCAGGAGTACCTTCCCTGGGTAGGAATTTGAACTTTATCCACTAGGTGATATACTGCAATTGTTGAATGTTAGGTAGTTATATGATTGCATTTGCATTTTGGAAAACCAATTTTAAGGATATAATTACTAGAAATAATACGGATGAATGATAATATCTCTGCATCAAGGTATTCAAGGAATATAGGAATGTGTTTTTGTTAAGGTAAAAAAGAGTAAAATCATCCCCAGGTAGTTTTTAGATGGTGTTTAAAGGTTGTTTCAGAATGAGAAAGAGGGCAGTTAAGGACAAAAACCTGAATGGATCTAGATGGTTGTAAACAGTTTGTGGAGAAGAGAGAAAAAGAAAGGAGAGGGAGAGAATGTTACCTCAGGGGGTCAAGCTGGCTAAGATTGAATGGACTTATAAGTTTTAAAATAAGCTTTAATATCAATAACGTACTAAGGCAATACTGGAGGGTTGTTTCCCTCTCTCTCTCTTAAAAGGACACAGTTTCTTAGATAATTAGTCTGCTCTTAGTAAGAGATTATAATTTTTAAAAACTTTTTATTTATTTATTCATGAGAGACACAGACAGAGAAGCAGAGACATAGGCAGACTCGATCCCAGGACCTCGGGATCACACCCCGAGCCGAAGCAGACGCTCAACCACTAAGCCACTCAGGTGTCCCTAAATTTTCTTCCTTACTTTTTGAGGAATCTCAGTAGTGTGGGGGCCAAGGGTAGGCTGACCCAAGATGGACCACTTTGGCATAAATATTATTTTGAGTTAAAAGTTATCAAAACCCGCAGATGAAAATAAACAAACAAACAAATGAACGAACTCTCTTCCTGGTCCTCAACTGCCTAAATTTATGCTGGAAGGGAAAGCCTGTGGAAGAGATCCATTAACAGACTCCCCTTTACCTAAGACACTTCTCTGCACAAGAGGGCAAATTTTGTTTTTCAAAACGTCTCCTTTCACCTTCCTGCTAATGGCCTTCCTCCTCCTTTGTATCCTCACAACCTGTTCCACTCTCCTTAGCACATATAAGCGTCATGTTGCCTCATTGTCTTTGGAATTTCATGTCTGTGTGGATTCCCCTTACACACGCCTATTAAATTTGATTTTCTCCTGTGAATCTGTCTCCTGTCAATTCGATTCAAAGTTCAGCTGGAAGGACCTTGTAGGGCAGAGAAAGGTCTTCTTCCCCAACAGTAGAAAACAAAGAATCTGTATCTTTATATTGTGCTTTATGTTGTCATTATAATGTCCTTGATTATGTCAGGGAGCAAGAATTCCTGTCCCCTCAAAGGTCCTTCTAGCTGGACTAAGAATCAAATTGACAGGAGGCAGATTCACAGGAGAAAATCAAATTTAATAGTTTACGTACAGGGAATCCATACAGACATGGAAATTCCAAAGATGGTCCGGCAAAATGAGGTATAAATGTCATCCTGAATGAAGGAGAATGGAATAAGGGTCTGTGATTTCAGAGGAAAGAAATGCATTTCATATGGTGATAAGACGAGCAGATGTTTGGTAATTAGATGTTTGCCCTACCATACAGATGGGTCACTCAGATAAAATTTATCTCTGATAATAACCCTTATTCTGGGAAAGACCTCCAATTTAGATTCTTCTGTGTGGTTAAGGGAGAGACAAAAGTTTCTCTTAAGCCTGCAGGGTCTCAAGTGCCTTCAGCTCAAAATAACCCACATGTCAAAGTGGCACATTGTGGGGGTGAGCTGTTCAATTATTATTGAACCCTTCAATTATTCGAGAGAACTGAATCTTCTCAATGTTAAACAAGCTAGGTTTTGTTTTGTTTTGGATTTTTACAGTCATGTTACCTCCTAAATTTACTTTTAAAGTCTTGTCAGTTTGGTTGAATACTAAGTATTGTTTCATAATGGTCTCTGATCCTATTTAATTCAAACTTTTTGTCATTTTTGACAACTTTTCCTATTTTATCTTCCCCAAATCACATCGTAAATAAAATCCTGAGCTTGAACTGTCTTTGACATTTCCCATAGAGTCCCTGGAATATCTCAAAGGATTTGATCTATCACTTTGTAAAAAGAGGTATTTTTAAAAATAGGTTTTTTAATATGTTTAATTGCATCAATAATATTATCAAATAAGAAGAATACTTAATCTTCCCTGAATTGTATTAGTATAGGTGTATGTTGTTAATATATTTCAAAGCTTATAAAATTCATAGAAAATTGTCAGCTGTCCATAATATCTGGATATGTTATCAATCATAGTTCCAGTTATTACCTTAAATGTTGTATGTTACAGAAACATTTCTTTGTCAGTTGCATTATTTTTATAACAATGAACTCTCATCAAATTAGTAATGGCAGCCATTTTAAATCTTTTGCTATTCACAAATAGCTATTGTTTTACTCTAGTGCTTTCTTAAAAGCTCTTGCAATCACCAACAAACCAGAACACTTTGTCCACCAAAGTCATGGATCTCTGTCTCAGAGATCCATGGAAAAGATTATGATAGGTACTCTGTGGTACAGGCTTCTGATGGCAATAATTATATACTTTAAGATCATACCATGGGACTAAGAATTTCTAGAACACTAGTAGAGAAGCTCATGGATTCATAAAACTGCTAAACCACAATATAAGCAGAACAAGAATTAATTACATGGGACTTAAGGAACTGACAAAGAATGATTATAATTTTTATGACCTTTTGTTTGGAACATTGCTAATCCTTTACTCTTCTATTTTCTGGATCTAAGGAATTCCTCGCTCTTTTATCTAGAACTCCCAACAACTTAATAGATTATAGCTTTGTAAAAACAACCAAACAAAAACAAACAACACATCTATTTTTCTCTCCACCTGATTCTTCCAGAATTCAGAAACTCTTATTGATTATTCTTAATTTCATGGCAATATAGTTATTCACCTAAGTTCAATAAGAATCTATTCTGTTATAGGTCATAGTTGGGGAAATTGGTTGTATTACTAAGATTTTGACCAGAATGTCATATTTGAGAAAGATGTGCATAGAATCAGGTATGAGCAGACAGTCTTAAGGAACAAAGTTTGGCTTTATGGAACCAATGTTTATAAAGCCCTTTTGGGAAAACCAACCTGTTACCTGACTTACAAGTTTCTTTGTATCACAGGTGAGTAAGGAAGGTCACTTCCTGGCAGGTCTAGGAAACTTAAGCTATTTGGGGACCCTAAGAAGAGAGGAATTCACCCAAATCTGTAGGTACTGCAGGTGAAATCTGAAAGCGACTTCTTAGTTTGACACACTAGTCTTGAGAGGCTTTTAAAAAGCCCAATCTGAAATACCTTATAAAAGTTCCAGCAAAGCAAACTTTAAAAAGCCCATGTGGTCAATTATTGTTCTTGCTGTCCTTATGTAAATGGCCAAATGTAATGAGACTAGACTTATTTTGTAAACAAGAATTGTTTTACTTTTATTATCTTTGATCAAAATGGGGGTGATTATAGAGAGAAATTTTGTGTTTCAATGGAAAATATACTCCATTCTTGTGAGTTATCAGATTCTAGTCTTGTTCATGGTCTTTAAGCTATTTTTCACCTCTTTGTAAACCGGATCCTGCCATCTTGCACATTTTGTCAGTAATTAATGCTTCTTTTTTTCCCCCCCACTCTCCTGATATGACATCACTGAGAACTACCCTTGCCTTTTTCCTAAATCCCTGTAAGCTGAAGTTGGATCAGCTACAAAGGTTTTATTACCACAACAGTGAGAGCTGCTCAGAAAGTTCATCTTCCAGTCTCTGCTCCAGGAAATGACCATTATTGTGACATTACCATAACTACTCTCAATAAAGATGCTTCAGTTCCCAATGTTTAGAAATCTTGACTAGCTGCCCTCTGGACATAAAAAACTGAGTTTATACTCTGCTCCCAGCATTAATGTTTCCTTTTCTCTCTCTTTGCAGACCTCCTACCTCACAATTTGTAACCTGAATCTCTCTCCACAGCAATCAACCTACCTTCTTTTTCTTTCAAACTTACAGTAAAATTTTAGTGGAAATATGGAGACCCACTTGGGCTGCCAGTGTTGGCATACAGATTACTTTAAAGTGAAAACATTTGTACTAAAAAGATGCATAAAGTAGTCTTATCTGAATTTCTTTTATCTGACAGAGGCAGAGCCTCCAGAAAATAAAGCTGCCAATAACCCCCACTCCAGGCGAGCTTTCTGTGAATTCAGCTGCCAAGGAGACAGACTGCCCATTTCCATTAGTATCAAAAGCCCAACAGAACGAACTTCCCATCCCTTCTCATTGAAACCTTAAACATCTCCCTCATAGCCCCCCTGCTTTGTCAACTTTGGAACATAAGCCCTTTTTTTTCTGACTGTTGAGTGAAATGCTCATTGCTAAGCACTCTGGCACATATGCAGGGCACCCATAAAGAAGTCCTGTTTCCTCTTCTGTTAATCCATTATAACTTAATTTGCAGGCCTCCAATCACTGAACTCAGGTTGGAAGAAGAAAAGTTTTCCTCCCAACAGTGACAAAGCAGTTGGTGGAATGTGGGTGAAAGTATGACACAGGGCAAGCAGAACACTTAAAATGTATAGAGCTGCAAATGAAAATGTATGATCCACAGTGGAGTAGAAGAAAAACATGGCATTAAGGTCAGCTGATATCCAGAAATGGTTCCTCATAGGAGCTTTTGATGATTCATTCTTCACAAATCAGGATTGTTCTCCAGTTTTAGAAGCCCCTTTTGTCATCATGCTCAGAGCATGACATCATGCTCCAGTTCTCACAGGTGAACTTAACCTTAAGTAAACTCACTAGACTGATTTTTAAAACCTTAGGATCATGGTTAATTTATTATAAGAACCAGATACTTTAGGAATCAGCAATCCAACCCTAAGATTCAAGAAAGATGAAAACATATATTCACAAAAATATTTGGACATAGTGTTCCTAACAGATTTAATCGTAAAAGCAAAAAAACTAAAAAAACCCATATATTCAGGGGTTAAAGCCATACGACAGAATGCTATTTAACAATAAAAAGAATGAACTATTGATACAAACAACATAGACAGTCCCAAAAACATGCTAAGCTAAAGAAATCAGACAAAAGAATTCACACTATAGGGTTGCTTTTACACGAAGTACTGGATCAGGAAAAACCATCTGTGGTAATAGAAATTTTAAAAAGTTTGCTTGGAAGTGCAAGCAATTACCTGGACAGGTACTTATGAGAACTTTCTGGAATGATGAAAATGATCTGTATTTTTTTTAAAGATTCTATTTATTTATTTTGAGCAGGGCAACTAGAGAGAGGGAGAAAGATAGAGAGAAAGATTGAGAGAGAGAGAGATGGGGGCAGACAGAGAGGTAGAAGTAGACTCCCCGCTGAGCAGGAAGTCCATTGTGGAGCTCGATATGGGGCTTGACCCAGGACCCTAAGATCATGACCTGAGCTGAAGGCAGATGCTTAACCAACTAAGCCACCCAGGTGCCCCCAAAATGTTCTGTATTGGAGAGGTAATCAAAGTATCTATAGCTCGTGGAAGTATACATTTAAAAACTGAGACTTATAAAAAAAAATCTGGGACTTCTGCAAAATATAAATTTTACCTCAATAAGACACCTATTACACCTCCCACCTAAGGGGAGGTGACACCACAATGGAGTGAATGTAAGTAAGCTGATAACATAGGAACGGTGATTTGCAGCTGAAGTCCAAGTTTCAAAGAACCAAACAAAGGATTTGACAAGAGAAAAAGTAGGCAGAGTAGAAAAACAAGACAAAGAAAAGGGAGCACAGATCAAATATGGAAGCATTAGGTGACTAGAAGAGTTTGCATATTGTTTATTGTCCTACAATTATAAGCCTGAGAGACAGAGTTAATTGGCCCTTAGGGTGCCAGAAATGGCTGAGGATTCCCGACAGGTCCATTTGTGGTCTCTGCTGATTTGCCTTTAGTGTCCTGATGGCCATGTGCAAAATGCCAGTGGCTGTTTGGAGTTATAATACATTCTGTCTTGGATGTCATGTCCCAGGAACCACTGTAGCCTGGCTCCTGGGTGCAGGTGTTGGGAGGGCTCAAGCCTTCAGAGAAATTGTCTGGTGTGGCCACAGCCGACTCAACCTTATTTATAGTATAAAATGTCGCTCTAGTCAAAGTCAAAGTCATGGCAGATGTGGCCTGAAAATTCTGGAGATTTAAGGGCATTTGAATAAATATAATTCACATTCTTATCCAACATTTGATGGGAACATTCCACGCACTTTATGTCTGCAGTACTCAGTCAGGAATCCCTTGGGATCTTCTCTATTTCGAGATCCCAATTAAACTGAAACAGGAACAGGTTTTTTTTTTTTGTGTGTGTGTGTGTGTATAGTATTTGGGCATATTCACTCAACTCAGGGAAGGCAGAGATTAGTGAAAATGGAAATTAACAAAGGAATGAAATTGTCCTGTCACACACAAAAAAGTGGGAAATTTGTCATTGCAGTACAGGGTAAATGTTTGTGTGGTTCTGATCTCTCTAAATGGATGGTATGATTTTTACTTTCATTTTCATGCTGTAACTCTCCCCATCCTAGATAACCCTTGTATGTACAGCACATGAATCTCTATGATTTAATTCTGACATATCCTGTCATCTCACTCTGAAATCGTAAGTCATTACTTTTTAAAAAGATCTACTCGACATAGCATTTCTTTTCAAATTCCCTGTAAATCTCATAAAGAACTATATTATTGCCTACTTCAATTTACAAAATGAATTTCATGTTAGCTAGGTTTTTCCTAATATATTTTCACATATATAACTACATATATAATATATATTTTCATAGATTCACATATCATGTCAGAATTTATGATTTGAGGCATTGTGCCCCTAAAATTTGTGAGGCTTGAAAAACACTTTTGATAAACAAAATTCATACTGGTGTTGACACATATAGAACATGAATTTCAGCTTAAAAAAATCTAATGGCTAAAATTTACAACCTATACAATTCTTAACAGTTTTTATACCTGTACTTCTCTAACTTTCATTAACATTTAATTTCAATTTATTTCACATATGGGCATTTTTTATTTGACTTAAATTATATATTTTGTATGCTTGGTATTATTTGTAGTGTGATCTAGCTTTCACATTACTCATTTTCACCATTTTAAAGTATATGTTATATTTTCTGATGTCATTACAGGATTGTATATCACATGTTTATCTGAAATTTTAACATACAACTATAGTTCTGAAGGCACATTGCTGAGTTACTCTAATGCAATCAAATAATCCATGTAAGAATTTAGTTTTTAATGTATTTGCCATATAAAATATATTCATTTTAAATCTCCTTGAAAACATACACATTAAAAATATTTTGTATTTGTAATGTATAAGCTAAGTGCAATGAGTAATTATAAATTACACAGATGACTGCCCTTTGAAAAATGCTGAAATACACTTTGGAGGTTTTTGTCACTTATTTGTCATTACCCACATTAATCATCCCTATCAAGGATATCTGGTTACTTTTTCCCTTTATCAGTAGAAGGGAGTTTCCTACTTAAGACTACATTATGTTTAAGTTTTTATTTACAAATTGGCTATTATAAATCTGAAATCATTAAGAAACCCAATAAAATGAAGTTTTAAATACTGGCCAGATTCAATTTGAGGATATTTCCCAGCCATAGCCTATTCTCTGAGAGTTGTCCATGACCATACAGGTGATAATGCGTCAATATGGCTATCACCCTATGGCAATAGTTGGTTGAACAAAGGTAGGGATGTCTGGTTAGATGGAAACCAATCCAGAGGCTCAGCTTGGCCAGACCTATTCTCTTTCTGAGTAATTCAGGATTAAAGGTTGAGACATGAGCAGAATGGGTCCATTATAACAGAGCATTTACCTGGAAAGTCATGCTAAACTGGCGCTGGTGGATTGGTGGGGATAGGACAATGCATCTTTTGGCCTTGTGCTTGAGGAGTAGAGAAAAGCTGGTCTACACAGAAAGAGAGATAAATTAGAGAAGAGAGCCCGTGGTACAGCAAACTCCTACACCCTGGCACATGTAAGTTCCTGATAGATTTCTAAATCCTGGCTCTAAACCCTTATTCAGTCAAACAGTAATCTCTACCTTGCTGTTCCATGAGATTCTCCAATTTGTTCTTTAATAAATTTGTATTTTCATTTTAGCTCAAGTGGATTCTTTTCCTTGTCATCATGAGATTCCACCTAAGTCACCTGGCTGAAGATGGCTCTATTAAACAGAATATAGCTGAATTACCACTACTACTCACCAAAATTTTGGGTCCCAGAAAAAGAAGTATGTGAAATAGGAAGAAGGAGGAGGAAGAAAGTCTCAACTTTCTCATGAGTTTCAGGCCAACTTTAGACAAAATTTCATAATAGGCAAAACAAGACGATAAGACTTTTCTCCTCCTTTTCTGAGCTTCAATTTCTCAGTGGTATTTTTGTTTGTTTGTTTGTTTTTGTTTTTGTTTTTATGCCCTAAGCCCTCTACCCACCACATTCCTATTTTGGAGAAGATAGAAGAATAGATCTATTTAGTTTCCCAAAGTATCTAGCACCCCAAAACTATTTATGTTTCTGCTCAATAAAATTGGTAGAGCATTAAAAGGATGACATATAATTAATTCTTAGAATGTGAGATTATAACTAAGTCATGTATCTGTAGCTTACCCTATGGTTTCTTAGTCAAGTTCCTTAACTTTTTGAACCTAGTTACCCTACCTCTAAATCAAGAATCTAACCAATACACATGTATCATTGTGGTCTCAGTTAGCAGGAACCAAAAACTCTCAGTCACTTTAAACAATAAGGTTAGACGAGGCCATTCATGTAACTCCAAATCCTAAGGGTGTGAAGCTACTGATATATTTCAATTGGTAGCTAAATAACATGGCTAAGGACTCTAGAACTTTCCATCTTTCTGTCTGCCATTTTCAGTATGGTGACTTAGCAACTTCCTTGCTTATAAGATGGCTTCCTCAGTTCTGCTTTTCTTCTCTCCTAAAGTGTCTCACATGCAAATATAGCATATATTGATTATTTTATGACTCGATATGTGATGAAAGAGAAGGGACTTATTTCTTTCTGTGCATCCATTATCCGTTTTCCCCATAGATCGAAGTAACTGTTACTGGAAGCCTTTTAACAGACCTCTCCCATATCTCATTGGGCAGAAATGAATTACATGCTCACCCTAAACTAGTCACTGGCAAGGCAGGTGATGCACCATGATTATTTTAGAATTTTCTTGCTAAAGCCCTGAGTTACAATGAGGTGTGAGGCATACCCCAAATCAGGACTTTACGTGCAAGCAACTGTTAATACTCAATTAACAGTGTCATTTCTCACATAACATTTATGACTATCAAACTAGCTAACATGTGACAAATTCTTTTTAAATTTTAAAGTTCTGATCTATATATATGTATCTTATTTATATTATATATAATAAAATGTATATATATTTGTTGTTTCATAGCTATTCTAAAAAGTAAAATCTACCATTTTGACAGTGTAGTTGCTTAAGAGGAAAACAGTTACAATAAACATTTTAAAACATTTAAAACAAAATTCTCACTAGCTTATGAATAACTATCGGCATTCTTACTCTCTTAAAAATTGTTTGTATTTTAAAAAGATGATGCTTAGTGAGTCAACTGATTCACTAGCAAATAGACGTCCCTGGATAAAAGAGTGACCTGGAATATGTTGGCAGTGTGGAAGAAATTATTAGGAGGGCTGGTGATGAAACACTTTCTAGTTGCCTCCAAAACCCACCTTGAGAGTCCACTCTCCTACAGTACTCCTCCTTACCACAGCTTCTTCCCTTGCTCCAGTTTGGACCTTGGAACTTCCATACAATGCCAACATTGTCTTGCAACTTTCATTCCTATGCTAAAGGACTCTTTGGAGATCTCAGGAATTCTTAACTATCTATATATTATTTCCAATTTGGATTTGGTGACTTGCTTTACCAAATTTGGGAAAGTTTGAAAATTGTGGGAATTATATCCTGCAGAGCTTCAAGGTTGTGAAGAAAAATTTAGAGCTACTTAGATATTTTTAGGATTGCCTAGAGGAGCCTCTCTTTCTGAAGCCTTGGTTACTCAGCCTAGTGAGAAAATGAATAATCCTTACAGTTTTAAGATTGCACCCAAAAGACATGCAGACAAGATTGGTATGCTTTAGGCCAAAATTGTATTTTGTTGAGCTCTAACTGAGCAGAAATTCTCCTGTTGCACTTACTTATAAGGCCTACTACATTGCCTGTGGCTCTAGCACAGTGGCTGTCACACAATAAATTTTTAATAAATATTTGTGAACTTTAGAAAGAAATTAAATTGAAAATGGTCATATTTTTATAGGTCTCCTGCATTGAATTGATAACAAAATGTCATTCTTTCAATATCACCAGAACTCTGTCCTTTGTCATTTTATATCCAATTTTATAGCATCTGAATCTATTGTCTACCAACAACAAACTTTGTCTTCTTCCTGAAAACTTCCTAATTAGTTATAGAAGGATTAAGTACTTTTGCTCATCCTCTCTAATCTACAACAAAGTTCAGATTTCTTCCTCCTGACTACAAAATGCTTTTGATTCTATCATTGCGTGGCCTCTCTATAACATAGTCTCTTTATTATGTGTTATGTATTTGTTAGTACATGTATGTAGAGTGGAACAATAAGTCTTATCTACATGAAAGATTTTACTATATGATGAAATCATTCAAAACATCTGTGAGCATGGGGGAGAGATATAAGTTTGTTCCTAATTTTAGGCTCATAACCCACTCCTTATGTTTTCATTCCTTTTTTCTAGGTAGTTAATGAATAACTTAGAATTCTATGTGTCCACTAAGCAGTAACCCTTTCTGCAAGGCCAACAAGGTTGATAAGGTGGATGTCTTTACTGACATCCTTTACTTTACATCCTACCTTTCAAAAGGCCAGCTTTTAACTGCTTAGAGTGTATAAGTTGTGTACAATCATGCAGGGAAATTGACCTTTGTCCTTGATGACACATTGAGATCCTTTTGCTTCAAAATTTAAAATTGTAACTGAAATAATTGTATATTTGTGAAAACTAGAAAGGCATGGGGGAAAGTGCTTACTCAAAATAATTTTTTTTTTAATTTAAAGAATTTGAAAGAATGTTTAAATGTGAATTTATTTAATAAAAACTCTATACATTTCAATTATGTTCAAAGAAATATCTTAAATGCATTTTTACTGGGACGCCTGGGTGGCTCAGTGTTTGAGCATCTACCTTTGGCTCAGGTTGTGATCCCAGGACCCTGAGATCAAGTCCCATATCAGCCTCCCTGTAGGGAGCCTGCTTCTCCCTCTGCCTATGTCTCTGCCTCTCTCTGTGTGTCTCTCATGAATAAATAAAACCTTTAAAAAATAAATAAATGCATTTTTATTGAGTTTAAATTAGAGATAAACAGAATCAGCCTAAATAACTAGCTGGCTCCACTTCTTAGATATTCCTTCTGACATACTTGAGACTTAAAACAGTGCCAGCTTTATGTAAAAGCAAAAAAACAAAACAAAACATAAATCTGGGGGAGGCTTTGAACTTCATAAGCTAGTTTAATTTGAGGTATATTTTGGTTTTGATTCGTTCATTTTAGTCCTTTGGTCTACAGGCCTATCTAAAGAGTAGAAGTTGGATCATTTTTAAGAAAACTTTTTTCTCCTTATAGTTTGCTTCTGCTGAGAGTGAGAACAGGGTATGAGTGCAAATGAAAGATCTTTTTTGAGCAATGAAAATGTTTTAAAACTGGATTGTGATGATAGTTGCACAAGTCTGTCAACTTACTAAAAAGTGTTGAATTGTACACTTACAAGTATGTTTGTGGTAAGTAAATTATACTTCATTGAAGCTGTAAACTACAGACAGATAAATAAAATAATAAACGACCCCCACACAAAGCAAACAAACAAGCCCTGCTTCTAGAGAGATAATATGATTTACATATCTGTTAACAAGCTAGATTTATAGCATATTTGGTTACATATTAGGTATACTAGCCCACTTTAGTAAGAACAGATTAAAGTTATACAGAAAAACAAAACCTACTTTAGTTATATTGAATATTAAATGGTCACTATTTTAGATTTATCAACAGGCTTCTTTTTCTCCTTGAGTCTTTTTTAAAAAAATATTTTAAATATTTATTTGAGAGAGAGAAAGAGAGAACAAACGAGAGAGCAGAGACCCTGGGATCATGACCTGAACCTAAGCAGAGGCTTAACCCACTGAGCCACCTAGAAGCCCCCCTCCTGGAGGCTTTTTTTACAAGATTCCAGCAAGAACCAAAGAAAAGCAAAAGGTTGATCTTCAAAATAAACTTGACCTCACATTTTTTTACTTAAATTTTGAATTCTCCATGTTTAGGAATATCCCCATAAAGAAAAGATATAAAACCTAGAATTCAAGAAATAAATAAATAAAAACAAAAAAACTTATTTTCTAACCATTTAAATTAGATTCAGGGGCCAATTTTTCATATTATTCTTTATTCTGGAGTTGTAAAACATATGTAAATAAGGGGAAGAGTTCAGATGGCAGAGGACTAGGGGATCCTAAGTTGGTCTTGTCTCTGGAACACAACTAGTTATCAAATCATTCTGAGCACCCACAAAATCAATCTATGGAATGAGAGAGCAAAACTGCCAGTGTAGAAGTAGAAAAGTGACCACCTTTTGGAAGGTAGGAGGTATGGAGAGTTGACTTAGGGGAGATGTAGCTGTGGGTACCCCCACGGGGAGGAAGCCCTGCTTAGGGAGGCTAGTACCACAAAGTATTATAAGCAGCAGAGTACAAAGTCTGAACTTTTAGAAGTCCATGGGGTATGTGCATGGCTTAAAGATACACAAGTGATGAAGCAGGGCAGAGCCCCAGGAGTAGCCATGTGGTCTGAGGAACTCCTGGGTTGCAAGAAGAATGGGTGGTGCCTAAGTGCAGCATGGTTCCCAGACATAGGAGTGGGCAAGCAAGCTGAGAGCAGTGAGTCTTGGTGCCAGCTTTCTGCTCTGTTTTACCACAGACTGTGAACTGCTGCCTAGTTGTTCCACCACTGCCTGATTTTGCCATCCCTTTCCTGGACTGGCCAGCAAACAGCAAAAGAATGGCGAGACCTTCCCTGGAGGAACAACTTGGGTCCTCCCTGGGGGAGTCCCTAAAATTTACAATTATGAAACTTAGTTGTGCACCTGAGGTAAAAAACAACAACAACAACTCATACACAGGCAGGGTGAACACAGGCTTCTGATGGAAACTGGGGATACAAGAGGGGTGATTGATTGCTCTTCTTTGAGCCCCCACAGAAGAGTGGGGAGGGGCAAACTCTGGGCCTAGAGAACTGGGCATAGCCATATTCACCAGGACCATGAGCACTGAAAGCCTGCAGGGAGCAAAACGGTGCCACTTAGTGGAGACTGGAGCTGCTTACACCAAGTCCCGCCCCACTGTACCCTGGAGGCACATTTCCACTAGGGCAAGTCTACCTGAGAATCAGCACAATAGGCCCGTCCCCCAGAAGACTGGCACAAACAACTCATGTGCGCTAAGTCTACTGCTCATTGAGTGCTGCCAAGGTTTAGCTCGAGGGGAAATAGGATCTATCTTTCTTTTTACTTTTATTCTTTATTTTTTTATTACTGTTTTTTTCTCACAGCCAGGTATTTAATCAATACAGATATAAGTAAGATGCCTGAACTAAAATTTAAAATGATAATTATAAGGATACCAGCTGGGCTTGAAAAAAAGCATAGAAGACACTAAGAATCCCTTACTGCTGAAATAAAAGAACTAAAAGCTAGTCAAAATTAAAAATGTTATAATTGAGATGCAAACCCAAATGGATGCCATAAAAATGAGGATGAACAAATAGAGGAGCGAATCAGTGATATAAAAGAAAAAAATTATGGAAAATAATGAAGCTGAAAAGAAGGGGGAAAGAAAGGCAATGGATCACAAAGGTAGACTTAGGGAACTCAGTGACTTATTAAAATATAGTAACATGTGTATCATAGAAGTCCCAGAAGATAAAGAGAAAGAAAAAGGGGCAGAAGATTTATTCAAACAAATTATCACTGAAAACTTCCCTAATCTGGGAAAGGACACAGACATCAAAATTCAAGAAGCACAGAGAACTCCCATTAAATTCAACAAAGCAAGCAGTGGCTAAGGCATATCATAGTCAAATTCCCAAAATTCACAGACAAGGAAAGGATCCTGAAAGCAACAAGAGAAAAAAAAAAGCCCTTAATGTACAAGGAAAGACAGATTAGGTTTTCAGCAGATCTGTCCACAGAAACTTGACAGTCCAGAAGAAAGTGGCAAGATATATTCAATGTGCAGAATAGGAAAAATATACAGCCAAGAATTCTTTAATCCAGGAAGGCTGCCATTCAGAATACAAGGAGAGATAAAGAGTTTCCCAGACAACCAAAAACTAAAGGAGTTCATTACCATTAAGCCAGCTCTGCAAGAGATTTTAAGGGGAACACGAGAGGAGGAAAAAGACCAAAAGCAACAAAGACTAGAAAGGATCATAGAACATTACCAAAAAGACTAACTCTATAGTTAACACAATGGCATTAAATTGATATCTTTCAATAAACACTCTGAATGTAAATGGACTAAATGCTGCAATCAAAAGACATAAGATATCCAAATGGGTAAAAAAACAAATCCATCTATACGCTACCTACAAGAGAAACATTTTAGACCTAAGGATACCTGAAAATTCAAAGTGAGAGGATAGAGAACCATGAACTATCATGCTAATCAACATCAAAGAAGAGCTGGAGTAGCACACTTGTATCAGACAAACTAGATTTTTAAAACAAAGACTGTAACAAGAGATGAAGAAGGGCATTATATCATAATTAAGGGGTCTATCCATCAAGAAGATCTAACAATTGTAAATACTTATGTCCCCTACTTGGGAGCACTCAAATATATAAATCAATTAATAATAAACATGAAGAAACTCATTGATAATAATACAGTAATAGTAGGGAATTTTAACATCCCATTTACAGCAATGGACAGATCACCTAGGCAGAAAAACAACAGGGAAATAATGATACACTGAAGTGGATGGACTTAACAGATATATGCAGAATATTCCATCCTAAAGCAGCAGAATACATATTCTTTTCAAGTGCACATGGAACATTCTCCAGAACGGATCACATTCTGGGTCACAAATCAGGTCTCAACAAGTACAAAAAGATCAAGATCATACCGTGCATATTTTCTGACCGCATAGCTATGAAACTTTAAAGTCAATCACAGGAAAATTTTTGTGAAGACCTCAAATACGTGGAAGTTAAAAAACATCCTACTAAAGAATGAATGGGTCAACCAGGAAATTAAAGAAGAAATTAAAAATACATGGAAGCAAATGAAAATGAAAAAATGACTATCAAAAATCTTTGTATATGAACTATATGGGCTACAGGATCAACTAATGTGAAAAACAGAGAAGAATGACCAATATGAAAGAAATGTCAAAGTAGGAAAGAACAGAAATATTTTCTTCTGCCACTGTTGGTTGAGAAACTTCTGCATTTCCTAGTGAGGAGAATTTAGCCACTAACACCAGAATTGATTATTCGTTGGCTTTGGTTGCTAGATTATAAGCTATATATAGTTTTCATTCTATAATTCTAAACCTATCATGCTAAATCTATCTTGTCATGATTTTATAAAGTTCTGACAGCATGGTACAGTAGGAAAAGGACAGAACTTTGGGTTTGAAAAACAAGTGTTCTTTTCTGAGCTCTGTATCTCATTCAGCATGCCCTGAGTGATTTACTTAATCTTCTCATCTGTAAAATGAGGATAATAGTATCTTTGGTGGTCACTACAGATTATCTTTCTAGGAAAGGCTTAGGGATGGCAATCTTATTGGTAAGGAGTGAAGGGATTTGCTTTAAAGCTGAATTTGGAGAGTAAGCACACTGTCTACTTAAATTTATTAGAAGTGATGGAAATTATAGAGAAGTCAAAGATGGCTCCCATGCTCAAGACACTTATTGGTACCACCAAGGGATGTGAGGTAAGTGGGAAAGTTTGGAGGGGGGTGACCTAAGTACCAACCTCATTTAGGTACTAAGGAAATATTAGTTCTCTTCATCTGTATTCTCTTGTAACTTCATATTTTACATAGGTAGGTATTAGAGTGAAAATTCTGATACCTGGAGAAAAAACATCAGGTAAGCTGCACATCTGAGAGGCTAGTGATCCTCGAAGACCTCCTTCTATCTTGGTATACAAAATCAACAGTAAGTAAAAGCATGTTGAATTACAAAAGAGAACGAAAAGGTTCCCAATATCAGAATATCTGTTTCCTTTCCCCTTTCTGGCTACTGACTGTGAGTTTATGGAAAATAACAACACAAGTACACAACCATTTGAAAATTTGAAAAGATTAGAGAAAATGTGGAAGAGACTGAAGAACACAAAGAAGGAAATAACACTCATAGATAATCCCACTACATAGATACAACCACCATTAATATTTCATTTATCCAGCAGTTCCTAGGAATGCCTACTGGATGCCATCTGTTCTACAAAAATGGCTGCTACAACCTACCCTCAAGACAGGGGTAGAGAAAAGGAATTTTGCCAGCCTTGCACGTTAAGTGCGTAATGTGCAGATTCAGAATTTATTTTATATTCCCTACTGTCTTAAGTCTTTTGATAAAACTTAGTATTAACATTGTTTATAAGATAAGGGCATGATGCTGCCCGGTCTCACTGAGGTCCCTGGAGGTACCAGTTGGCAATGTGAAAGCACTGCCCAACCAGGGTGCTCAGGAAGGGTGGGTCAGGGGGTGAAGGTTACTTATAGAGCCCTTTCCCTGCCCTGCAAACCTAGCATTTCTCATCTGAGTTCATCTTTAAAGATGTCACAGGGCTCTTGCAATGTTTTACAGCATTTTCCATTAAAAGCATGTCATGTAAATCAATCATGGCTTCAATTTTTCTGTCAGACTTCTATAACCTTAAACCAAAGCTTTCAAAATTAATCAAAAAGAGTAAGTCAATTTAATTTTTCATGAGAGAATAACAGTATGAAGTTTGTCTTTGGCTATCTCAATTATAAATATTTATTAATGAATTTTGGTTAATAAATTTTTACATAGGAGCTCAAGAGGTGAATGATATTTTTAAGCATCGAGTCTTCATTTCTGCATAAATAGCCAATTGCTTTTTTAAACACAATTTTCCCTTTTCTGTGAAAAATACAGAAAACCATCACAAAATTTAGAAGTTAACCATCCTGCATTCTTGATATATCTATGAGATTCATTCTTTATTCATCTCCCACCTACCCACACAGTCTACAAATATTTATAGAGCATCTAGGCAATGCTGGGCTGTGGCTGGGCATTAGGGATACACAACCAAATCAGGATCAGTCGGTCTTTGTCTTCAAACAGCTCACATAGTGAAGAAAGACGTAAATAAAATCAGATAGTTAAAATACGATCAATTAGAAAAATGATAACCTCAAATACTGTGGGTGTATAAGGGAGAGGCTAGTACCAACTTGAGAGGCAAGGACAAAGGCTTGTGGGAAGGTTTCCTGGAGGAAATGCACCTAGGCAGAATTTTAAAGGGGAAGAGTGATGGAGCTACAAGTTGGAAGAATTCAGAGGCATTCTAGTCAGAGAAAACCACAGGAGGCAAACAAAGCAAATAGATAAGACAGTGAAATGAAGACAGGGAACACTTGAGAGTTAGCCAAGGCCAGAGAGATGGAATAGGAGCTGGATTGTCAATTAAATAACACTTGAAAACATAAATTTGAATAGCTACATAATATTATGTCAATGAGCCGTAATCTACATACTTGTTTCCCTAATATTCAGTATCTTGATCGTTCGTATTTTTTCACTGTCATAAAACATTTATGATGAAAATTATTGTGCATAAGGTTTTGTCTACATTGGCTATTGACTTAAAAAAATATGTTAACAGAGGGATGCCTGGCTGGTTAAGTCAGTAGAGCATTTGACTCTTGACCCTGGGGTTGTGAGTTTGAACCCCATCTTAGGTGTAGAGATTACTTAAACATAAAATCTTTTAAAATATACATAAATATATTAACAGAACACCTTCAATAGCAACTAACAGAAAAACAAACTCAAAATGGCTTAAATAATAAGGACAATTTCTTGTATCCTCTGACTAGAAATACAAAGTAGGGGAGGTTTCAGGGTTGGTCCATCCATCAGTTCAGTGAAATCACCAAACACCCAGAATCTCTTTCTTTCTGCCCTGCATCCTCAGCGTCAGCTTCATCTGAAGGCTAGCTCCCCTGGGGTAGTAGAATGGCAGCTGGCAGTAAACAAAGCCGTATGATTTCTCAACTTAGTCCAGTGGGAGAGTCAAACAACTGTCAAACAAGAGGCCAAGCCTGCTCAGCCACCCCGAGCCAGTTCCAAGGCCACACACAACTCTCTACATTGATCATCAGCTCAGGCTGGGATATATAAACCAGCCTTGGTTTCTGTCCCATCAATTTTCAATGTTCCAAAAGATGCCCAAATACTATAAATAAATAATTTCCAAAAAAGGAAATAAAATGAAATAACAAATATAAATAGGAAAAATACCTCATAACAAATCGAGGATTTTTCCAGTATGCTTTGGTTTGCGGACAAGCCAAATAGTAAAGGAATTATATTTTCTTTGAAGTTTAGTAGAAATTTTCTGAGATTCCCTGATGCTTGTACCATAAAAATAGTTTAAAAATACTTATTGTGAGGGGTACCTGAATGGCTCAGCTGGTTAAGCATCTGCCTTTGGCTTGGGTCATGATCCCAGGGTCCTGGGATCGAGCCTCAAGTCAGGCTCCCTGCTCAGTGGGGAGCCTACTTCTCCCTCTCCCTCTGCCTGCTGCTCTGCCTGCTTGTGCTCTCTCCTTCTCAGTGTCAAATAAATAAATAAAAATCTTTATAAAAAAGAGAAATATTTACTGTGATAATTAAAATAATACAAAAACTAGTAAATGTTTTCCTCTGCCAGAGAGACATATGACTATGTAGACTCTTTTCTATGGATTCACAAATATATATATTTGTACCAGAAAAAATGATGCAATACCTTTTTTCTAACTTAAAGTATTTTACAGACAACTAACAATACATTTTATTGTCAATTCATAGAGAACTGCCTCATTCTTAACAGCAATTTATAATTTATTTAGTTATTCCCTTTTGACAGACTTTTTGTTTGTCTAAAAATTTAAGTAATTGGAAGAGGCAATTTCAGTTTAGTCCTGGTCTTTATGTAGCTAAAGAAGATTATATATATATATATTTTTTTGATATAATAACATGATTTGTTTTCCACCTTGATTAGTTCAGTCTGAAGCAAACATTCTGCTGGATAATATAGCATCCTACAGACTGCCTTGTGGAGAAAAAGAGAGCACCTACTCTTATGAAAAAGAGGTACAATTTTCTAAAAAAGGAATGGAGATATATGTCAGGATTAGGAGAAGAAAATGCTCCCATTGTGGGTTGTAAGCCTGAAGACACAGAAACAGACGTCTTTAGAAAGAGAGGGTGGAGCATAAAATCCTTCTTTCATTCTAAACTTTTTGTGAAGCTGGCTAGCTGCACAAAGGCCTTATGTGAATGATGTTTTCACAGTAATCTCAGAAAGAGAGGGCTGTGTTCCCATGTGAAATAGGAACAGTTTGCATGTGACAAAACTAATTCCATAGAAGCAGGATCTTGGAGGAAAGTAGGAAACATCTATGCTTTCCTCTCATCCCATCAGCGTTTCCAGAGGTAGTGGAAGAAGTTCGCAACACACTTCTAATATGATTAAAATCTCAAAGGATAGGGTGCTTTGCATATCTGTGTTATGTTTTTGCTTTGTACACTTGTGAAAAATACTCTTTCAAGAGAACTTCCTAGAAATGAGGTTGTTGAGGCAAATCTTACAAAATATGGCAATGGTGGCTTGGATCTAAATTTGGTGTTTGATTCAGGTGCTTGCTTTGAGCACTCTGTGAGAAGCTGGCTGACAAAACATGTGCCTTATATGTGCGTGTGTACCTATGTAAATGTCCTCCTTTTGGGAGGATTTAGTTTTTCTTTTTCTGTGACATGCCAGCAATTCATAATCAATGTGTCTAAAATAAATGGAAACATAGTCCATGTTCATGGACTGGAATTAATACTGTTAAAGTGTCCATTCTTCCCAAAGCACTCCAGATATTCAATGCAATCCCTATCAAAATTCCAATGGCACTCTTCAGAGAGATAGAATAAATAGTCCTAGAATTTGTGTGGAACCATAAGATGTTTATTACAAAAGATGTCAGATGGCTAAAGCAATCTTGAACATGTAGAATAAAGTTGAAGGCATTACAATTTATGATCTCAAACTATATTACCTAGCTATAATTATAAAAATCTTATGGTACTGTCATAAAAACATATACATAAACCAATAGGACAGAATAGTGAGCCCAGAAATAAATCTACACATATACGGTCAACTAATTTTTGATGAAGGCTCCAAGAATAGATGATGGGGAAAGGGTGGTCTCTTTAATATATGGTGGTAAAAAACTGGATATCCACATGCAAAAGAACGAAATTGGACCTCATCTCATACCATATACAAATATCAATTCAAAATAGATGAAAGACATAAATAAAATACTTGAAGCTGTAAAATTCCTAGAAAAAAAAAAACATAGGGTACAAGTTCCTTAATATTGGTCTTGGCAATAATTTTTTTTTTTTTTTTTTGCAGTTGACACCAAAAGCACAGGCAACAAAACCAAAAATAAATAAGTGGGACTACATGAAAATAAAAAGTTTCTGCACAGCAAAGGAAATAATCAACAGAATGAAAAGGCAACCCATTGGAATGGGGGAAAATATTTGTATACCAAATATCTGAAAGAAGTTAATATACAAAATATATCAAGAACTCATACAACTCAATATTTTTTTACAACTCAATATTAATAGACATTTTTCCAAAGGAGATATACAATGGCCAATAGGTATATGAAAAAAGGTTCAATATCACTAATCATCAGGTAAATGCTAATCAAAGCCATGATGAGATATTACCTCACACCTGTTAAGATGGCTATTATCAAAAAGTCAAAAGATATCAAGGGTTGATGAGGATGTGGAGCAAAGGCAACCCTTGTGCACTGCTGGTCAGGATGTAAATTGTTATACCCATTATGGAAAACAACATGGAAGTTCCTTAAAAATTAAAAATAGAACTAGTATATGATCCAGCAATCCCACTACCCACAACTATATATAAAGGAAATAAAATCACTTTCTCAAATAGATAGCTGCATGAGTATGGGAATATTCATAGCATTATTCATGGTAACTCACATATGGAAACAGCCTAAATGTCTGTTGATAGATGAATGGTAAGAAAATCTGGTGCATATAAACAGTGGTATATTATTCATCTTTAAAAAGAAGGAATTCTTGTCATTTAGACAAAGAAATGAACCTAGGGGTCATTGTGTAAGTGAAATAAGCCAGACACAGAGGGATAGATATCACATGATTTCACTTATATGTCAAATCTTAAAAAAAAAAAAAGGTCAACTCATAGGAGTAGAAAGTAGTTAGTGGTTACCAGAGCTGCTGGGCAGTAGATAAGCTACTGAAGCAGTGGATACAAACTTTCAGTTATAAGATGAATAAATTCCAAAGATTTAATTTATAGTATGGTAACAACGGTTAATAATAATGTACTGTATACCTGAAATTTGCTACCAGAATAGAGGTTAAGTATTCTTACCACACACACACACACACACACACACACACACACACACGAAGGTGACTATGGGAGGAGAGGTGATAGGTATGTTATTTAGTTTGAGTTCGGTAACACTATATATATATATATACATATATATATATATCACATCATATACCTTAAATACATATCATTTTTGTCAGAAAAAAACATAACATATCTAACACCAAAATTCTCAAATTCCCCATCTCTTGCAACCACTGCTTTAAGTAAACGTATCAAACAAAATAAATGTCATGATCAAAGATGATCTCTGAATTGGCCAACTATTGCTTGGTTTATAGGTTTGTTCTCAAATTAATAGATTTGCCAATCTTTTAGACTAATAACTGCTACCTTAGAGGTTTCTAATTTCACTTTAAAACAATGTTTATTAAAAAAAATAAAAATAAATAAAATAAAATAAAACAATGTTTATTATACCTGGAAAAATGATGATAAAACTTGTGTTGTTATTTTATTTTCCCTGTCTAGAAATCACTTGTTTAGTTTATACATCATATTCCCCTTGAAAGGGGTTGAAATGAAAAATATAAAGATGGACTGTCTTTTGGATTATTGTCCTTGTTGCAGATTGGAGCTGTTGCAGTTGGCTCTTATCTGTTTTAGTTTATACAAATGAAGATATTTTTTAGGTATTTCAGCTGATGTTCTTATATCTCAGTGTTGGATCTTTTCTGTTTGTTTTTTAAATTTTTGCTTTACTTTTAACTTAGGTATCCCCCCCAGAGAGTGTAGGAAAGAGAAAAAGAACACTTTGAACTTTAAAGGGAAGTAGAAAAACCAGGTCTATAAGAAACTCTTTCCAAACTTATAGACTAAGGACATAGATTTTTGCTTCATCACTTGGATAGCTCTGTGCTATAATTGGAATAGCTCATGAATATTAAAAATTCTCACTAAATAGTTTTCAGGATATATTATGTGAAAGGCAACCAGAAGTAACTAAACAGAAATCTGAAATAGCTCTGGATACATGCTGCCAAATGGATGGTACAGAAAACAGAAAAAGATTCAACAAAAGAAGGAACTTTGGAGCAGCTGGCCACAGAAGAGGGAGGGAAATTAAATAGCCTCATAGGAAAGATTTGGTTTCGATATGTAGACAGGAAGTTGGGGCTGGGTGGTGGTGGTTGCATGTATTGGGGATTCATGGAAATCCAAGGTGCTGGGCTGGAGGTCCACATAAAGGGCTGGAGCCATAAGTTTGTCCAAGGAGGTCAAGGTCAGATATCAGAAAGCTCTAAATGAAGGTGTAAGAATGACTGTTCATTTGGCAAATTAAAATATCCCGGCATGAGAAAACATTTCTGTTATTCCCTAAAAATAATAAATTAATAAAGGGATCACATCTTGAATGATATTTTAGTGTTACCGATATGCGTACAATTTAAGTAAATTTTTAGCAACCCATTTTTTGTGCTCAAGTTTCTAACGACTTTGTTTTATGAATCATGTCAAAAATTACTTACCTCCCTTCCTCAAGAAAGGAACCAACATATTCTCATATTTAACTGCTCTGCATTATTCTTGCATTTAGGAAAACAATTACCCTCCTAAAATTGCTGAAACCTGCCTTTTTTTATTTCCCAAAGAATTAGTCTACTATCTCTTATCTCTTTCAAATATTGTTTCCGAAGCTCAAACTGGTACCGACATCGATTAACCAGAAATTTATCAAATTTCTCTTATCTGCTACCCCACCAGTGGTAGTGACAATATGTACAGGTTGACTTACTTCTGATATCTATATGTATATACCGAAACCTGAAAATGAGTGCCTGTATTGCATTTGGAGAGGTGATAGTACACGGTGTAAAGATTTATAGAGTTATTTTATGTATCCTGGTTGTTATGTTTTCCAATAGCATGGTAATATAATTGAATAGATACCCAATGAATATGAATATGCTGATTTTTACAGTATACCTTATCAAACAAAGTATTAAAACCCAAGTTTTATTGAGACATTTGGCACACTGTCCTAATTTTAAAATTTGCTTATTCTTTGCAAAAATAGATCTAGATGAAGGGTACCAGTATAAACAAAATGCTAATAAACTGCTCACAATTTCTTTGAAAGACTCCAGGTGTATTGAATATTCTGCTTCCTCCTTTAACCCCATGGCACCACATCCTCCCCAATTCATATTTCTGTTTGTGCTTCAAAGACTTGTTTAGGTCATTCTTGTCACTATGTTTATATTGTAGACTTGCTTATTCTATGACAGCATTATGAGTTGTTATCACATTCTAAAATGCCAGATACTGTTTAATTGTAATGGTGCCTACTTTTTTATCGAAACTATTCATACTTTATTACTGTAAACAACTTTGATCATAATGATGCCATTCAAAAGAGCTGATCAAGCTGAGAAAAATGACACTACAGTCGTAAAGTCACTCTATATGTAGCTATTAACATTTTATAGTGCATATAAGGAAAAGTGTTTTAAGTTGCAACCATAGACAAATAAGAAAATTAATTTTAAACAGAAAACTATCCCTTTGAAGATTAGAAATACACCACTTAAATAATTATTGCCAACAGATACTTTTAGATTCTAGCAGATGACCTTCAATACATAGAACAGCATATACAATTTCGCATTAGAAAGATTCAAATCATCTTGCTTTGCCAGGGTAGAAAACAAGAGCTTTCGTTCCTAGAAACAAGTGGGAAAGAAACCTACTGTAACCTCACTTCAAAGCTATTCTCTGGTTACATACCAGAAGGGAAAAGGTTATAGATGAGGGGTTTTAAGAGACACATTCTTTTGGCACTTCTAGTATCTAACACTCTCTTCAAATGAAATCAAAGACACTTACTGGGCGCCTACTATGTGTGGTGTATTGTGAAGTACAGCAGAGAAGTGGCCTCTGACATAAGGAAGCCCATAATCCAGTTGAGAGATGAGATAAACATGTAAACAATTAGAGACTTAGATTCTGAATTCCACTAATATTTAAATAACAGGTGACAACAAGAGAAGGAATACAAGGTCATGTGTACACATAATGACCAAGAAAACTAGAGAGAAATAACCACTACTGAAACTCGGGAGAGTTAGGTTGGAATGTCAGAGAAGGCTTTATGAAAGTGTTCTTTAGCTTGGTCTAAAAGACTGGTAATAATAACATCTCACATTTGTTTGGTGTTTTGTAGGGTATATAAAACTGTAGGACAAACATGACCCACTTCCTGTGGTATCAATTTTACTTAATAGAAAGTAAAATATTTTTATATAAAAATAAATAGACTTGTTATTGCTATTATTTAAAGCATTAAGAATCATGCTAAAATTGTGAACTGTTTTTGTCTTGGTATGTCTAAATGCTTCACATAAATTATTGTTTATAATGAAATCGATTGTTCATAATGGAATTCAAGTTTTGTTTAGTTTTCACAGGTAGATCAGGGCTTGGGAGAGGTTTTGCTCCTTTTTCAGACTTCTTTGAGCTAAGAGCTCTCCTACTCTGCACCTCCTAATTAAGAAAGTATGACTTGCCATGTTTTTACTAATGTTATTTGCATTATTCTCACAGCAATCTTATGTTGGGAGCATAGGTCCTAGAAATGAGCAAAATAAAGCTCAATGTGCTTAGTGGTCAGCGAGATTTGCTCAGAGAGAGGTGATCATCTGATTCCAAGTGCAGTGCTTTTTTTCTCAAATCCAATAACTTCAGGGGCCAGGTAGATAGCAACAGGATTATAGTGGATTTGGGTGTGTCAAAGTACCTGGAGACTATGACGAACTAGAGAGTATCCCTCTAAGAGCATTCAAACAAAAAACTTGGTGTCAAACAATGGACAGTGGTTTGGGTGAAGGTCAAGGAGAGCTTTGAGCATTATTTGAATTGTTTGTTAAAAGTTCACTGGTATATAGTATGCTGCTTCGATAACTTTCAGTTAAAAAGAAAACAGAGATCCTACAAATAAACAGACAAAATCCCAGGGTGGCAAAAAAACAAAACCAAAACCAAAAAGACCTATGGCTTTTAGGCCACTAGTTGGTACTCTCTGCCACTTGCTACCTGTCTGTGATCGGATGTAGATGGGATCAGAGGAAAAGCATAGAACCTGCAGGTAGAACCACATAAATAGAGCTGTGAGGCATTGACCTACAATGTGTGTTATGGCACCTGACTAGCTCCTTCCTGTTCTTTGTACAATCCCCCAAATCCCCCTCAATTGGATTGCTCTCTGCTCTCAAAGACATCTGCTCTGATCATTTAAGATCATTTACAACCTGCCCTTCTTTTTTCAACGCCTTCCTGGACATTGATCCCACTGGCTATATTAAATAATGGGATTTTTTTTTATATTGTCTTGAAAGGTTTGCTGTTATTTCACATGATGGTCATGTTTCCTCCAATCATTCATTTTTCTATTAATCCATTCATTCAACAAGCTCCTATTGGGTGTCTCTTTTATGTCAGGCAATGTAGTAGGTACTGAAACTCTGAAGATGGAAGACGATAAGTACTGTAGCTCAGTGTGTGCATACACAGAAGGAGCTCACTAAATACTTCATTGAAAAATACAGGGTTTCTTGACCTTGACACTATGACATGGGGGCTGGATACTTCTTTGTTGTGGTTGATGTTTTGTATATTGGAAGATGTTTAGCATCATCTCTGGTCTCTCTACTCACTAGATGCCAGTAGCAGACACCCCCCCCTCCACACTCGGCCCAACTGTGACATGTAAAAATGTCCCCAGACATGTCCAGCTGTCCCCTGGGTGGGAGGTGTGGCATAAATAGCCAGTTGAGAACCACTTCATTAACTTTTTAAAGACTAAGTAAAAATAGTGTAGTGTCAAACACTTCTTAGCGGCAAGTTATATTATAACAAAATTCAGATGTGGGAAATACAAAAGAGGTCTTTGTATCAAGAAATACATTTTTCTCTAAAAAGAAAGGTTGTTTCAAATAAGTTTGGGGGAATAATTTTGGAGATGTAGAATGTTTTTGAGCATACTTTAAAAAAAAGAAAATTTCTCAGGAAAGAAATCCTATTTAGCCTATGACCCTAAATGTGTTTGCCTAAGAAATTTCTTTTAAAAAATTAGTACTTATTAATAGCCTATAAATCACTGAGCCATTAAACACACTTTGAGAAATTCCATGCTCTATTTTTAGTATTAAACTATTACCAGTTGATGTAATATAGGCATTGCTATCCTATTATCTACTCCTGATAAGATAATTGCCTTAAGAATATCATTGATGTTAGTCAGGACCCCTGGTAACTAGGAAGGAGGAACAAGGGTTGAGGTCAGTGGTCTCAAGATTTAGCATGTATCAAAATCACCCAGAGGGGCTTGTGAAAACACAGATATCTGATTTAGTAGATCAGATGGGCCTTGGTTCTTGGGTAATGCTGATGTTGTTCTTCCAGAGATTCCACATTGAGAACCACCGCATAGTATAATGAGAGCATCAGACCAAGTTACAGTTTCTATTTAGAGGAAAATCCTTTCTTGGTCTTTTGATGTGGCTGTCTATGACTGCTGTCTGTTTCAGAAAGCCAGGGAGTGGGGACCATAGAGAGAGCACAAGCCTTTACATCAGGAATGACATTAAGTAGCCTATAGACAAATGTTGGTGACACTTTTCTATTCCATTGCCATTGCACACTGAATATCTCTCAGTAATGGGAGGTTCACCTCATTTAGATGTGCAGAGCATTGTATAAAGGGCTAAACGAATTATACGTGTCTCAGACAGCTCCACTGCCCTCAATGAATCTATAAGACAGTTGAAAGCCACCTAAGAGTACAAAGCAGCATACTGAAAAGGCAAAATAGTAAAACAGAAAATTAAGAAAACAGGGGCAAATGAAGAACATCATTAATACTTCACATAAATTGTTTCATTTGGTTGATAAACGCACACAAAAGCAACCCACGAAACAGGTATGCATATTTCTGTTTTCCTGTTAAAAAAAAAATTGAGACCCAGAGCCTAAGTGATATGCTCTAGGTGGCTGGCTGTGGTAGGCAGCAGAGCAAGGACTCAAACCCATGTGTATTTAACCCAAAGCACAATGCTGTTTCCTCCTGTTCACAGGAAGGCTTTCTGCATTCATTTTTCATGGGCTGTTTCCCCTTCCTCAGCTATATATATATATATATATATATATATATATATATATATATATATTTTACCTATTTTATCAAGCAGGCTTCTTTGTTTTCACTTAGTAAATAAAAATGTGTAAAAGTCAGTGGGCTAGCATATTGGAACTAAATATATCTATACTAGAACTTGACTGCACCAACTTCAAGATTCAAATAATAAAGTTTGCAAATATAGAGTTAACCTAAAAGAATAAGAAGATAACTCTGGTTTATTCTTTAAAAATATTTTTTAGTTTAATATACTCTTTCTCTGATATGGTGAATCCAAATAATTTTAGCATACCATATGTTGTCATTCCAAATCATATAGATTCATGGAAACAATAGGAGAAAAAAAACAAATCAATATAGATAGTACTAAATGACATAGTGAGAAATAATTATAAAAGGAATAGGAATTTTAGAGCTTGAAAAGAAATGAGAGAGAATTAATATTTTGCCCATGTTAAGAGTTTGTGAAGAGTATGGAGATTCCTTTAAAATTAAGACTAGAACTAGCATATGACCAGCGATTCCACTACTAGGTGTTTATCTGAAGAATATGAAAATACTAAATCAAAAACACATATGCACCCTACTTTCATTGCAGCATTATTTATAATAACTAAGATATGGAAGCAACCCAAGTGTCTATCGATAGATGAATAGATTAAAAAGACATAGTATATTTATATAACGGATACTATTTAGCCATAAAAAAGAATTGAAATCTTGCCATCATGACAATGTGGATAAAACTTGTGAGAATTACACTAAGTGAAATAAGTCAGATGGAGAAAGACAAATATTATATGATTTCAGTCATTTGTGGAATCTTTAAAAAAAAAAAAAAGCATAACAAATGAATAAAACAGAACAAAAACAGACTCATAGATGCAGAAAACAGAAGAATGGTTACCAGAGGGGAGGGAAGGGGATTGGGAAATGGGCAAAATGGGTGAAGGGGCTCCCCTGAATGGTGATGGATGGTACCTACACTAGTCATAATGATTTGTTAGTGTATGAAGATGTCAAATTATAAAGCTGTACACCTGAAAATTATGTAATAAAGTTTGTGGCTGTTTTATGGCAATAGTTAAATAAATTTTCATAGTTAGAAGAGTCAGAATAAAGATATGCCTAATATGGAAGGCTTTTTCCTAGTCGGAAGATTCTTGTGTCCTGAGAATTCATAAAGCCTTTTCCAGCACATTGGTTCTCATATGTTAAGTGCATCACAATTACCTGATAGACTTGTTAAAGCTCTTGGTAGAGTTCACCCCCAGAATTTCTGAATCAGTAGGTCCAGGTTGGGTCAAGGATTTGCATTTTCAACAAGTTCTGAGGTATGGCTGGTGCTGCTAGTCTGGGGATGTTGAGAACTACCAACACTAGCAATGCCTGCTCCTTATGCCTTGTTCTCCTACATCACTCTCTAATCTCTACACTTTCCAGATCAGAAATCCTGTCAGAGTCTACTCTTCACATAATTCATCCCTTCTAATTTTGCATTCTGCTCTCTCTCTCCACCAAAGCCAGGCAACCACTTGTATCTTCCAGTTTTCACAGAAGCATGAGAAAGTGAAACGAGAACTAGATTGGGAGTTGGGTGGCTAGTTTTTGCCTTGGATCTGCCACTACTTATCTTGGGCATCAGTTACTTCACACTGAAATTGAGAGATTAAGACTCATTGATCCCTTAGGTATACTTCAGCCCTAAATTCTATATTGGACTTTCTCTTTTGCTGCAACAGAATCTATTCCTCAGTGGGCATGAGAAAATTCTTAAATATTTTCAGCAGCATGTGGAGATGTTTGCAGGCATTTGCATTCCTGTCCTATGTCTGAGGGGAGCTCCACCTCACCAGGATGCAGAGGCTCCAGCGTTGCTCTGGGAGTCAGAGCCCTTAATTCTGTATTCCATCAACCTTCTCTGAATCTCAACCTCCTCATCTAAGACTGTATGGGTATGTACTTGATAATGTTGCAGTCCCCTTTATCTATATTGCATAGATAAAGATTTATATAATAACTTTAGTCATATCCTCTGCTTCCCCCCCAAATTAACACTTGCCTATTATATATCCAGTTGGTAAATGATTTCTATTAAGGCGTGAGAAATGACAAAGTTAAATGTCATACTACTAAGGATATTTCATCAGTGAACAATTTCTTAATCAAGAGACTAAATGTGTCATCTTCTCATTTCAGATATTAATGACTCCTTGGGTTGTGTTGATATTATTTTTGGATAATTCTTTCTCCCATTTCCCATAAGCAACAGAACATACCACCTTCTCTGCATAAGGGATATACCAAGTCCTACTATCTAAATAATGGAGCCTGGATGAAGGCCATCCATGCCCTCTATTCTCCAATCTACTTCTTCTGATCATGGTGAAAAAGGAGTTAAAATAAATCCATTTCAGTTCTTGTTAGGAGCTGCGGGGGAATATCTGTACTACCTTTGTTCTCTTAGTAAGTTAAGGACTTCAGGATGGACTGAGTAAAAAAAGAAACCTAAAAACTAAAATGTCATTTTTAATATTCATCATTTTAAATATTGGTCCATGACCACTTGAGAAACGTGGTTCCTCTTGTCTAGAAAACAAGCCAGAAGGTCCCTACTCTAAGTAGGATAAGTAGGACTAAGTAGGGTCACCCTCATCACAATGATGTGAGTGCATTTCTGTTACTATGGACTTGTTTTAGTGAGTGCCAATAAAGGATCACACCTTTATCCTTCAGGGTAGCAGGAGAAGCAGCAGAAGGCCATGGAAAGAGCACTGGCTTGGATGTGAGGAAACCTAGAAACCCAGGGTTTAGATTGGTGCATGGATAGGATGTCTTTTTAAAATAATATCTTGAGATTGCATTTTATCCTTCAATTAAATAGGAACTGATGGGGGCAGCCTGGGTGGCTCCGTGGTTTAGCGCCTCCTTCAGCCCAGGGCCTGATCCTGGGGACCTGGGATTGAGTCCCATGTTGGGCTCCCTGCATGGAGCCTGCTTCTCCTTCTGCCTGTGTTTCTGCCTCTCTCTCTCTCTCTCTCTCTCTCTCTCTTTCTCTCTGTATTTCTCATGAATAAATAAATTTAAAAAAATAGGAACTGATAAAATAGAAGTTGAGCTCAGACAAGAGTGTGGCCCTTTGAGCCCATGGAAGTAACCTTGGAGATTTCCACAGAAGTTATTGCAAGAGAGCAATGAGGCTAAAAACATTCAAGGTGGATATATTGACACTTGTGGGGGCGGGGGAAGAAATCAGGAAGGCTCATTGACACTGAGAACACAAAGTAAAAAATGCCATAAAAGAGAGTCAAAGACAAGATCTTCAAGTAGTTAAAGAAACTCTTCCACTGATAATGGGAGACAGGGGGAAGTAATGGCAAAAGAGCTGGAAACATCCATCTAGTTCCCAGTAGTCACTCACTCCTTTCTTCAAAATGCCCTCATGTTTGCATTTACAAGCAACCTTTTGCTCTTACGGGCATATTGGGTTCCAGAGAACTTACAATCTTCCTTAGAATGGGACAAGAGAAGGGAGAGTGGAAGAAAATTGAATGGACCGAGTTTGAATCTTGAATTTGACTAGGAACCTAGATTTTTAAATTAGAAGTATAGAACGAGCATCAAGTGAAAAGATTAAGAGTTTTCCCTCAGTAGAACCGATGGGTGTGCGCACACATTTATCTGGTGGAAGAATTCCGGAGCTAAACTGATTTTAGGTCTAGAGAAAAAGATGAAGAGAGTCCTGCATATTACAATTGTGATTTTTACAATTTGACCAAGCAGTACAAATACCTGAGTGCCCTACTTACATACCCTTTTCCTTTATTTTTTCTTTTTATCCATATTACTACATTTTTTACAATTTCTAACTTTGAGTATAGTTCACGCATAATGTTACATTAGTTTCAGGTATACAATATAGTGATTCAGCTTCTCTATACGTTATGCTATGCTCACCACAAGTGTAGCTACCATCTGTCCCCAAAAACACAATTACGATACCATTGACTATATTCCCTATGTTGTGTCTTTTATCCCCATGACTTATTCATTCCATAGCTGGAAGCCTGTATTTCCCAATCCCCTTCATCTATTTTTCCATCCCCCACCCACTTCCCCCTGGCAACCATCAGTTTGTTTTCTGTATTTATATGTCTGATTCTGCTTTTTGTCTGTTTATTCATGTATTTTATTTTTTAGATTACATGTATGAGTGAAATTTTATGGTATTAATTTTTCTCACTATGATTTATTTCACTTAAAATAATACCCTCCAGATCTGCCCATGTTGTCACCAGTGGCCAGATCTTATCTTTTTTATGGCTGCATAATATTCCTGTGTGTGTGTGTGTGTGTGTGTGTGTGTGTGTGTACCACATCTTCTTTATCCACTCATCTATTGATAGGCCTTTGGGTTGCTTCCATAACTTAGCTATATTACATGAGCCTTTTCATTTTTTTCTTTTAATCAATGAATTCTGGCAAGTGTTCTCCCTCAAAGTCCCAAAATAGTAGAGACTAAAGTTTTGAAAATGATTTCATTAATAGAATAAGCATGAAGGGCAGTACATAGTTTGTTTTCTTTCTCTGTATTTTTTTTAGCTCAACTGGGTCCAAAATACTCATATGAAATGTACTGCAACCAACACTCTACCATTTTTCTTATGGTTTGGGTTACATCTTCCCGGAAGGGAGTCCCTTGTGCACTCTTTGTACAAAGAAGGATGGCTGCTGCTAATCCTTTTATTCAAGTTCCAGAGAAGACTTAGCACAGTAAGTTCTAAACTCAATTTGGCTGATTGAGAATAGAGTGGGAGAAAAAGTTCTGCAAAAGTATGTGTCAAGAAAATGTTCTTGAGAGATCCTTTTTCTTCCAAATATCTAGAAATTTGGGTTAATTTTTGTCACTTTAATACAAGATTTCTCAACATTAGCATTATTGACACTGGGGGTTGAATAAATTTTTATTCAGATGGGTGCGCATTACAGGATGTATCACACCTCCTACCCCAGATGAGATAACCATAAGTGACTCCAGGCATTGGCAAATATCTCCTAGGGGGTTAAACCACTCCCAGTTGAGAGCCACTGATTTAACACCTTCAAACTAATTTCTTTAGACAAGATGACTCATTTGATTGACAACAATACTACCAATAGATAGATATCTGCATGCAATATTATATTTTGTAACTTTAAGGAAACATTATGCATATGTGTAATATAAGCATGATGAATATTTTCCTTTTCACATGGCTCCTGCCATCCAACCAACAAAATGTAATATTGTCTCGATTGTGGATTATTGAGCAATTGAGAGCAAAACAATGATAAAGATAAAAATTATTAGATGACCCATAAACCTATATTAGAATAAATAAGAACTGAAATAACCAGTAATTCTGTTTCTACAGCCAGACCATTTTTGTATTTTATCTCCCTTTTAAGGAGCTATTTTTCATTCATAGCACTGTTGTAAATTATGCACAGCAGACTTCTTCATTTAATAGGTTCAGGTCAGAGAGTGATTGTATTTCAGCAGTTGGTATTCAGGGATTTTGTAATTTATGAGGTTTATTAATTTAGCAGATTATTTGCTTAAGATGCCACTATCCCTTCATAAAGCATTCACTGTGAGAATTTCTGGTCAGCTTAGCATTTTCAAGAGAAGCTTCAGTATTGAGAACATTCTCATATTCCTGAAAATTATATAAATTCTATAAAATTTAGCCCACAGTACGTGACTAGAAAGGATGTAAATGAACTGTTTGCTTCTTTTGTGATAGTGGAAGGAGGTGGGAGGCTGTAAGTTAAGGGCTGAGAGGCAGTGCCTGTTCCCATGGAAGATTCAACAGAAAAGGAAAATATGAAACCCAACTAAATGCCCACATAGGAAGTGCTTACAGAATTAGGGCCCCTAAAGAGGGCACTCCCTGGCATTTCCAGGAGGATGCTGAATTGGTCTACTGCTTCCTCAATCACATTACAGAACAGAAAAAGCAGGGAGGTCCTTTTGCTGATGCTCAAAGGGATAAGAAGTACTCAGATCATTGGCAGGGGCCTACTTGTCCTCCAGACTCCAAATCTGACTGTGGACTCCGCTCAGTGTCCAAATGGATGTCTAGTGGATGTCTTAGGTGCAATCATCTCCTGGGTTGGTGGCGGGGGGAGTGGCACTTCTCAGAGGATAGACACATTAGAGAATGTTCTGCTATGGAGAAGGAGCCTTGCCTAGATAATTAGAAGTCAATCAATTGGACTAAAATGAATCAGATATTTTTCCTTCAAAACAGGCTCCCCATACTCTACATGGAAACAAGCCCATGACTTCATTTCAGTCGTTTCCTCACTCACAAGATTCTTTTCAAGAATCTTCCTCCTGTGTCAGTGGTGGTCTCCCTGCAGTGCTTGAAATGCTCCCAGCATTTCCTCACCTCCATATGGTGCTCATATCTTTTCCCTCACATAGAATTTCTTCCCATTCATCTCAATATGCATGTTACCATCCTTGAAGCTCTGGCTCAAGACTCAGCTAGTACTGAATCCTTATATGAACTCCGTCCTCCACACCTACCTTGAAATAGTATCATTAATCTCCAAACATTTATCGTCCTTGGTGCCAGAACCAGTCATTTGTCATTGCCATTCACTGTTTGTATATTTTAATATTTTAGATGTGTATGTTTTATGTTCTGAGTCATAGAACATAGTCTCTTAAGTAGAGAGACTTTTAACACTTGGCATATCCTTTACATGTGGTTGGTATTTTGAAAATAAGTAATATTCATTGGGAAAGAGGTGGTTCCTTTTTGTTGCTTATATAATCTGACATTCATACATTCCTCCCCTTTTTTGGTGAAACCTCCTCCCAATTCCAAGCATCTTGCTACCTGTATACCATGATCCTAGCTGGCTCTATATCCAATTTCCCCCACAACATCAAAAATCTAATTGTTCCCTGGTAGTTTAGTGGGTTAGAGAGATTAATTCCTGCCTATGAGTGAGCCAGAGTATTAAAGCCAAGTTAACATGGATTTTTTTGTGCAGAGCATGTGTAGGGGTCTCGTGTGTGTGTGTGTGTGTGTGTGTGTGTGTGTGTGTTTGTGTGTGTGTTGGAGGAAGGGATAAAGAGGCTCTTTCAACATTCTCAGATGATGCCCCCAGTTGCTGCCTATTATATGGGGATGAATTGCTTACAGCTCTAGTCCTCAGGTAAATGAGGAGATGATACAAGCTAATAAGTACAATGCAAATGATTCAAATCCACATATATAGAGCATCTAGAAGAATAGATGATGTGTAATTATCCTCAATGAGACTTAAAACATTCAGTTTTAAAGTTCACTTTGCTATCCCAGTCCTTGCATGTCAATGCACTGTTTCTCTTCTATGTGCATTGAATTGGGGTCAAAATCCCTTGCAGACGAGGCCTGGAAATCTACAAGGAGATCCTTTGTTCTTATAAAATTAAGCTAAATTCACTATTTCAGTGTGATAACATTGAAATTTAATATTAATTCCATACCGTGTAGGGCTTTCATTTCCAACTTTACATAACAGAGAATGATTATACGTACCTTCCCTAGTCACTTTTTTCTCTTTCTGTATAGTTATTTTAAATGTTCACTGGTTTTCTTGAAACTTAGCAATCAGATAAAACTGTCTTGATTGATGTTACAGAATCATGGATTTCCCACCAAACCAAAGGAAGCCTTCCTCATTATCTCTGGTCTCTTCAGCTCGGCCATGCTCATCTTCAGGTAAATGTACTTATTCCCTTATCTTCTCAAATCAGCTATCCACTTTTCTCCAGCCAAGCTTGGCTGTAAATTGACAAGATCTCCAGTTGTCTTTGTGATTTCCCTGCAGAGTGCAGCTGGGTCCCTTTCAGTTTAAAAGAAACAGGTGTGGGGGTAACTCTGCTCAACCTTTAAAAAATTGCTGTCATAAAAGACAGAGATGGAGTGGTGACTTAAATCTGTGTGTGTGTGTGTGTGTGTGTGTGTGTGTGTGTGTGTGTGTGTTGAATGGCAGAAGCATCGTACTCTTATGGAATAAGAAACATATGGCACATAAAATAGGTTAATAACAAAGCATCAGACGTACTGGCTGCTTACATTTTTCCTTCTTTTTTGACCAAAAAGAAACTTTGATATATAAGCTTATAGCTTTCAGAAGCCCTAAATATGATTAGAAAAATTAGAAACAGTGAGGTCGGAAGGGAGTATTGGCTTTGATTCCTTCCAAATTTGGTAAACACCAGAAGAGATCTGACATAATAGAAGGAGTAATGAAGTAGACATTAAACAGCTTGGGGTCTCGTCCCCTCAGACATTAACTGGCTGAGAGATCTTTGACAGGTCATGGAAGCTCCCTAGACCTCAGGATTCTCATCAATAAAAGTAGGAAATTGAATTAGAGAATCTCCAAGTTACATTCTATCTCTAAAATTCAAGAGTTCAAGTTGATATTTGGACCTATTTTATTTTTATTGGTGCATATTTGATGCAGCTTTTTGTTTCTCATCGAGAAATGAGAGAAATTTGGGAATAGAAAGATTAAAAATTTTAGACTTTAGGCCAGGGATCCTAATGAGAAAGTTGTGATATGATGAGAAAGCACCTACTTATCAATGTTCTACTCTTCAACATGAGTGTATATAAAGGTAACTTTGTCTTAAATATCCTCTAATCCTCTTATTATTTTTTAAAGATTTTATTTATTTATTCATGAGACACACACACACACACACACACACACACACACAGATAGAGAGAGAAGCAAAGACACAGGCAGAGGGAGAAGCAGGCCCCATACAGGGAGCCTGATGTGGGACTCGATCCCGGGACTCCAGGATCACACCCTGGGCTGAAGGCAGGCGCTAAACCGCTGAGCCACCTAGAGATCCCCTAATCCTCTTATTATTACTACTTAACAAATCAATCTTTTTATTATTGCTCATCTTTTGACAGGTTTACTGGTATTTGGCTGGTCTAGCCTGGGCTCTGCTGGTGGCTCTGCTTTAGGTCACTGATCTTTGGGTGACTTTGCTACATATGCTTCTTGTGCTTCTTATGCCAAAGAATCCAGCCAAAGCATGTTCTTCTTCTCATGGTGATGGAGAAGCTCAAGAGTAATTCCCTTAATTTATAGATGAGAATTTTGAAAGTCAGAGAGGCTAAGTAATAATAAAACTCATCTCAAAATCAGTAAGGCGAAAAAGGAAGGGGGATAATTCATTAGCTTACATAACTTGAAAATCCAACTGGAGAGTATGGCTTCAAGGCACAGCTGAATTTACTGGTTCAAATGATGTTCTTGTGTCTCTGTTTCTCTCCATCTTTTGGCCCTGCTTTCCTCCATATTGATTTGTTTCAAGCAAACTTGTTTCATGTGGTAGCAAGACAGCCACCAGCATTGGCCTTGAGTGTTCATGGTACAGAAGATAAATATGCTACCCCATTGTCCATATAACATCTGCAACCATTTGAATTAGCTTAGCTAGAAACAAGAACTTGCAATGGCCACCCATGTGTCCCTGAGGTGAGAGAAGTGAGCTATTTGATGGCAGCGTGGGGAGGGGGATACAATCCCAAAAAGGGAAAATATGCTAACTTGACAAAAGCCTACAGGTGTCTACTGAAGTGTTTACCTGAAAACTTACAACAAAGCAGAGCCAGGACTGAACCATGTATTTCCTCGGTCCTTCACCAATAGTCTTCAGTATATCTCATGTGAATTAGTGGTGTCTCTTCTGCACTGTCTCAACAGCATGGGAAGCTGGAATGCCTACTGAGTCAATGCCAATTGCAAGACTTGTAGGCGGAAATGACACCAGGACATAGTCATCTCAAGTCTCTGGATTCTGGAAAGATCTTGTTTAATCTCTGATAATTCATTACATCAAACCGGATCAGACAGCCTGGCCAGCTGACTCTATGGCCTAATGTCTGAAATAAGTGGCTTCTGGTCCTGGTAAAACTGACCTGACTTACATATAATCCCTCTATGCAACTGAGGGGAAAAAAGTGACAACATTTATTTTTTGTGTGTGACTATAACTTACTCCACTACTATGTTTTATTCATCTGCTTTGGAACAGAAACCATGGTCTCTACTAAAGACTTTCTAGGGACACCTGGGTGGCTCAGCGGTTGAGCGTCTGTCTTTGGCTCAGGACATGATCCTGGTTCCGGGATCGAGTCCCACTTTGGACTCCCCATAGGGAGCCTGCTTCTCCCTCTGCCTATATGTCTCTTCCTCTCTCTCTGTGTATCTCATGAATAAATAAATAAAATATTAAAAAAAAAAGACTTTCTAATAGAAAGTGATTAGTCATACATGGGTTTCTTGGGGCTGCTCTAACCAAGCACCACAAACTAGGCTTTAAAACAACACACACCTGTTGTTTTGGAGTTCTGGAAGCTAGATGTCTGAAATCAAGGTGTGGGCATAGCCATGCTCCCTCTGAAGCCTGTAGGGGAGAATCCTTCCTCGCCTCTCCATAACTTTGGGGCGTTTATCCACAATCTTCACATTCATTGGCTTGCAGCCGCATCATTCCAACAAGTTTCCATTCTGACCTGGCTCCGTTACCCTAAGTCTCCGTGTCTGCACAGGGCTGTCTTCTCATAAGAACATCAGTCAGATTTCTCCTATAGGACCTCATCTTAACTAATTACATCTGCGATGATTCTATTTCTAAAGAAGGCCACGTTCTGAGAACTAGGGGTAAGGATCTAATATATCTTTTTTTTTTTTTTTTTCGGGAAGACAATTCAACCTCTAACAGTCCTTGATAGAATAAATGGTTGATACTAAAGAAGCTGCTGGCTGTTTGCCACTCCAGTTCATGGGCACTTACTCTTCTAGACCCTGTCCTGCTCCTTCTCCTATGTCTTCATTCTCTTCCTTCCCTGTTAGAATTTCCAAAGCACTTCCAACCGGAGGAGACAGGTGATGTCTTATATTCAATTTCTGAGAATATTTTTCATACCTATTAATTTATCATACATTATACCAATCCATGAGGTAAATTAGGCAAAATTCATTATTCCTTTTCAGTGAGTGACAAGAGAGGGAGAGAAAGAGAAACATGAAATGATTTGCCTATAGTCACTCAGATAATGAAGGTGGGATTAGAATTACAATTCCAAGTTTTAATACCTGAAATTCTTTCATTCTTTTACTGCTTCCAAATGTCAGAAAGACCCATGGATTTGGTGACTTTGAAACTGATCTCTTTCTGCAAGTGTCACAGTTTTCCTGGCCTGTTCTCTATCCGGCCATGTGTGTTCTTCACCATACAAGGGTGATCCATTCCACTTCACCCTAGTCCTGAGAAAACTTCCCTCAGATATGTGGCCTGTTTCAACTGTGAAGTGGATTGTTCACTTGGAGGTCCCTTAAGTATGGTGAATCATCCTTTCCCACCTCCCCAAATTTCTGGTTGGTCTCAAATACTGCCTCCTCCGTTAACGGCCACACGGGTTCCACATGGCAGAAACAAAGGGTTTCTTTCCACTCCTCCTTCTATGCTCACATCTAACTCATTGCTAGGTCATTAAATTTGCCCCAAAATTTTCTCATATCTGTCTCTTCCTTACCAACCCAGTTATCACTGCTTTACTACAGTCCCTTGTCAGTTCTGCCCAGACTATGGCTTTCCTTCTAGACTCTCTCTATTCCAACACAACCTCCACGCTCACTACTGCTAGAGGCATCTATCAAAATGACCAATTGAAAGGGGCACGTGGGTGGCTCAGTCAGTTAAGCATCTACCTTCAGCTCAGGTCATTATCCCAGGGTCCTGGGATCAAGCTCCATGTTGAGCTCCCTGTTCATTGGGGAATCTGCTTCTCCCTCTCCCTTTGCTGCTCCCCTGCCTGTGCTCTCTCTTTCTCTCAGGTAATTAAATAAAATATTTAAATAAAAGAAAGCCCAATTCAGAGATCTTCAGTGGCTGTCAGAGCTGAACTATATAACAAATACTGGTGGACAATGTATGGGAAACAAGAGAGAAAATACGGGAGTAAATATGGTTAAGAAGGTAGTCACTTCACAAAACCTATACAAAGAGTCTCAAATTTCTAAGCTGCCTGAGAATATTAAATACTCAAAGAAGAGTTTGGGTAAATAAAAATGGTTGGTGACTTGGAGGAGAGAGGTTATATGGGAAAATCTGTACTAGTTCCTTAATTTTTCTCTAAGCCTAAAACTTTTCTAAAAAATAAAAATCAATTAATAAAAAAATAAAATGTATTGGGAATGGATTGTCATTGTTACAAATATTTATGAAAATAATATAAACAAAATTAGGCATAATTACTTTTACGTATTACAGCTGCCCTGCATCCATGTTTAGGGTTAAGAGGACTGAAAGGAAGTCTATTTGCTCAATCATATTAAAACCTAACTTGCTGATATGCTGCCTTGCTCTAAATTGCGAGTTTCATAAGCACTAAAAATTGGCTGACCTACTTCACCATAGTAATTGAAAGGGATTATTACTGACAATTAGCAAGCAAGCAATAGTAATAGATAATTTACTTTCCAAATATTTTGCAAGCAAGCACATTTTTTTTTAAAAAAAGGGAAACACATTAGACAGTTGTTTCTTGGCAAATTACAAAGCATCTTTTATTTCTTGACAAATAATTCATACTGCAATATTTTTTACAGCCCGTAATTCTAATGTGGCTGTTACATTCATTATGTCTACAGACACTTTGTCAGGATAAGTACTCAGTACAATGCATGGGGACTAAGACACACAGCCCTCATTATAGCTGATAGTCCCATGATCATGGCCTAAGCAAAACTCAGGGAAGAGGCCTTTTTATAGCCAGATTTTGCCCTTGGGGGAAAATGGGGTCATTTTCAATGTAAATGTTAAAATTCTTCCAGCCTCAGATGTTCTACCTTATCCCTTCCAAGACGTAAGTTTTTGTTTGTCCGTTTCACCTAGTGATAAATACAGTACAGTTATGGCATACCTGGCTGTATATCTCTTCCACATAATGGAACAAAAATCACTATATCTTTAGCAAAGGCTAAGTAAAATAAGGAGGAAAGGCTCTAATGATTTGGTATGTATTACTGAACAATAACTCAATTTATTTTTAGAAAATATATTTTGAACCTAAACTAATCCATGCTCATTATATGTCTCATCCATATGCCATTGGTTAGCACTAGAGTTTTCTCTAATTGTTAAGTTTGTAATAACAGCTTCCATGACTAGTTTTGTATCACTTTAGGATTAAGTTTAACACTAGATACATATTAGGTACTCAAAAAGTGCTTGATATAATTTAGTCCTGAGTTTTCCTGCAAGATACACTGCATTAATGGGTTCCCCAATGTCAACAAATCATTTTCTTTCCTATCCTCAGGAAAATACACTCCTTTCTGTATAGACAAGATGAAGGGAATTACAGTATTTGCAAATCAAAAACTTTGGAAGCAATATTTTGTCCTTCATTCTGATAATAATAATAAAAGAGCCTGGACTATTCTAAAGTTATTGATCTGCATGAATATGATTCTTTTTTGTGGAATAATACTCAAGAACTATTTTTTAAAAGATTATATTTATTTATTCATGAGAGACATACAGAGAGAGGCGGAGACGTAGGCAGAGGGAGAAGCAGGCTCCTCGGAGGGAGCCTGATGTGGGACTTGATCCCAGGACTCTGGGATCATGCTTTGAGACAAAGGCAAAGGCTCAACCATTGAGCCAATCAGGTGCCCCTACTCAAGAACTATTTTTCTAATGATTGAATGAAATAATTTCTGTCTAAATTCTCCTCTCAGAATCCAATGTGTTCACCCTTACTGCAGTGACTTAGGTCATAAACCACCACATATGGTACTGTAGTTATAATTTGTGCATATTTCCCACCCACTAGATTCAGCTTTCTATTTAGTAAGTGTTCAGTAGATATTTAATGAACTAATGACCTAGCTGACAGTAATTTACTTGCTCTCTCAACAGCATTTGGCACTATTGACATTCCGCCCTTCTTCAAATCAAACTATTGTCTTGGCTGATTTTTCTCCCACCCTCTAGCATACCATTCCTTCATAGACTCCTTTAGGGATTTGTCCTGAATTCTCTTCTCTTTCTATTTCCTTGGTTAATATCATCCACTGTTTTAGGTTTAAACACTATCCAAATGTTGAAAACTCCCCAAATTATATTTCTTTCCCACACCAACATTTAATCTTCTGAGCTCTGGGATTCATTCACTAAAAAACAATTTTTGCATCTTCTCCATTTCAGGGATGACATAATAAAATATCACAGATGAGGCAGCTTAAGTAACAGGAATTTATATTTTGCAGTTCTGGAGGCCAAGGTGGGAAGTCCAACCAAGATCAAGGTGGTGGCTGAATTTCCTGATGAGGTCTCTCTTTCTGACTTGCAAGATGGCTACCTTCTCACTGTATCCTTGTATGGCAGAGAGAAAGAGAGGAAGCAAGCTCTCTGGGGTCTCTTCTTATAAAGCATTAATCTTAACATGAGGGCCCTACCCTCATGACTACCTAATTACTTCCCCAAACCTTCATCTCCAAATACCATCACACTGAGAATTAAGGCCTCAACATATATTTTTGGAGGGAAACTATTCATTCAGACTACAGCAGCAGTACTAAGTAACCATATCACACATATAGTAGTCAACAAAACTGATAAGGAATTCTTTCTTATGGAATTTATATTCTAGTTGTGGAAATCAGTGGGGAAAAAGTAATAGTAGTAATTTCATATTTTCGTAAATGCTTGAGGAAAAGAGGCAAATAATGTGACTAACTGGGGCCAGGGGTTTGAAGGGAATTAGAAGCAGTGCTTAGACATTGTCTTTCCAGGGAGGTAAACATCTGAATCTTAGATATGAATAATAGGAAGGAATAAGCTAAAGTCTAGAGCAAGAGTTTTCTGAGTACAATAATCCTAATGTTGGCTAATTTAAGAAACAGAAATAATTTAATAACCAAGACTATAACTGGTGCCTTTAGTTGGCCACCTCAAACACATCTCATGAGTATAATCTTTAAAGCAGATTCTAGATCACCCCCCCAGAAATAAGCCTCTTTTCTGATCTTCCCTATCTCAATAAATGATTCTCCATGCATCTAGTTGATTAAACAAGGCACCCAGAAGTTATTTCTGTTACCTCTCTCTCTCATTCCCAAGATGCAATCCTTCTCTAAGACCTGTCTCTGAAACACACCTATTCACTTTTACCCTTCCTACAATGACATCAGTACATGTCACCATGAGTTTTCCATGGGAACTGTTGCAATAACCTACTAACTATTCTCATTGTTTCCATTCTTGGCCTTCTTCAAGCCCATTTCATACAATACTGAGGGGGTGATCACATTAAAGTATAAAATGTTTGGTGATGCTATTGTAATCAAAACAGACATCAGCATAAGGATAGACATATAGATAAATGGAGTTAAATTGAAAGTCCAGAAATAAACCCATAAGTTTGTGCTCAATTGATGTTTGACAACAGTTCCAAGAAAATTCAATGAAAAAGAAAAACATTTTCAACAAATGATGCTGAGACAAATGAATATTCACGTGTGAAAGAATGAAAGTCTGGACCAATTCCTTACGCCATACACAAAATTTAACTTAAACTTTGTTAGGTGAGAGCTAAGTGTAAGCACTAAAATTATAGAACTCTTAGAAGAAAACAGATGAAAAAATCTTCATGATCTGAGGTTAAGCAATGATTTCTTAGATATGATAATAATAAGCATAAATGACAAAAGATAAAACAGATAAATTGAACTTTATGGAAATTAAAAGCTTTCACGTTGCAAATAATACCATCAAGAAAGTAAGAAGACAACCACAACTGGGAGAAAATAACTGCAAATTATAAACATGATGATTAACTTGTCTTTAGAATACATAAAGGCTTCTCACACATAGTCATAAAAAGATGACCATATTTTAAAATGGGCAAAGTATTTGAACTGGTATTTCTCTAAAGAAGATGTACAAATGGATGATAGGCGCATGAAAAGATGTCAACATACTTAGTTATTAGAAAAATGCAAATCAAAACCACATGAGATATCATTTCATAATTGCTAGGATGTCTACAATAAAAAGATAACAGGGAAACCTGGGTGGCTCAGTGGTTGAGTGTCTGCCTTCCGCTCAGGGCATCATCCCCAGGATCAAGTCCCACGTTGGGCTCCTTGCAGGGAGACTGCTTCTCCCTCTGCCTGTGTCTCTCATGAAAAAAAAAAAAAAAAAAAAAAAAAAAAACTTTTAAAAATAAAAAAATAAAAAAGATAACAATATATGGGCAAGGGTGTGAAGAAATTAGGGCCCTCATACATGGCTGGTAGAAATGTAAAATTGGCTAGCCATTTTATAAAACAATTTGGCAGCTCCTCAAATTGTTAAATAGAGAGTTACCATATGATACAGCGATTTCACTCCTAGGTATATAGCCAGTAGAAATAAAAACAGGTCTATATAAAAACTTGTACTTGAATGTTCATAGCAGTATTATGAAAGATATATATATCTTTCATATAGATATGAAAGATATCTATATGATATCTTAGACATATCTTAGACATATGTCTAAGAAGTAAACACAATTCAAAAGTCCATTAGCCTTTCTTTCTTTCTTTCTTTCTTTCTTTCTTTCAGAGGAGGAGAGAGAGAAGGAGGGGAGGGGCAGACAGAGAGAGAGAATCTTAAGCGAGCTCCACCTTCAATGTGGAGCCCAACAGGGGCTCAATTTCATAACCTGAGCTGAAATCAAGAGTCAAGAGGCTTAACCGACTGAACCACCCAGGGGCCCCAAAAGTCGGCTAGTTTTTGAATAGATTATTAAAATGCACATTCATACAATAGATTAATATTTGCCAATTTGTCAATAAAAAGAATGAAAGTAGCGATACTTGGATACATGGACGAACCTTGAGAACATTATGTTAAATACAAGAAGCCAGTCACACAAGATCACAAAGTGAGTGATTCCACTTTGACAAGGACAATGGGAGTGACTGCTAATGCATATATGGAATCTTTCTGGGGAGACAAACATACTCTCAGAATAGATAGTGATGACGATTGTGCGATGTTGTGAATTTACCAAAAACTACTGACTTGTACACTTTAAATGTGTGAATTGGTATGTTTTGTGAATTCTATCTCAACAAAGCTGTTTAAGATTTTTCATTTGAAATTTTGGGGGGGATGATAGACGCCCTATGTCTTGATAGGAACCTAGGTTGCATAGGTGAACCCATTTGTCAAAATTGTATAGTTAACATTTGTGCATTTCAGAATATACAAATTTTACCTAAAAGGTAAATAAAGTGATAATGAGGCAGGGATAGGGAATGGGTGACAGTATAGGTAAAACAAAAATGACAGAATGTTTATAATTACTGAAGACAGATAATTTTAATATTTTGTTTTCTCTGTATAAGTTAAATATTTTCCATAATAAAGCATTTAGAAGTATATGTCTATACATGTAAATATACACTTTTAGCCTAGAACTCTTTAAAGTCTTTCCTAATGGTGCCCTACATAAATTACCCCCCACCTAGCTCTCCTACGGTATCTCTTGCCCCTCTCTCACAGCCTTGCTCTGCCTTCATCACCCGCCTTCTTTTACTTCCTCTCTGCTGACTTGGGAATACTCATCCTCGCTTTCTTTTCCTGGTTCTCTCTTCATATTTTGGGCCTCAGTCTAAAAATTACTTCCTTGGAAGCATTCTACTACAAACTCTCTCTTATGTCTCCCCCCTCTTTTTCTTTTTTGTTTTTTGGTTTCTTTTTTTCATAGAACATTATAATATGCAATTGTATATTTGTTTATGTTTTGTTTTCTCTCACTAGGCTTTAAATTCCATGGGGGCTGGGAGGTTTTTCTATTTTGATCTATACTGAATATGTTCTGCTGAGATTTCTGTCTGCCACATATTAGGAAACAATAAATATTTGTACATAGAAGTAAAGAATGAATAAATGAATACATTTGCAGACTGTTCACATTGTGTAGATTTTCTAGAAGCAGATTAGACTACGGATGAACTAAAATTTCAGACTGTATTTCCTTATTGTCTAATGTTTCAGTAAAACTTTCTCCATCAGCAACTTTCTACATTAAGACTCATTTCTCAGTTGTTGTGGGTTTTTTTTTTTACAGTAATTTGAAACATTTTAGAGAGAACTTGAAGTTTCACGAAAATCCTCAGCTGTATTAAACAAGAATCATTTTTTTTCTGATGCTAGAGGGAAGTTGTAAAAAATATAACATGGCTATTGTTTTGTAGCTTAAATAACTCAAGTGAAGAAATATGAACACAGCTGCTGGCATTTAAAATCTATCAATAGGTAAATAAGACAAGAAAATAAGTAATGAATCTTGCTTTCATTTTTGATTGCCAAGAGTAAAATTAGGACTATTAAAAAAAAAAAGTTTGAACAAAATGCTGGAGTTTTGCTAATAAAAACCAATCTAGCATACAGATTTAAAATATGATTAAAACAATGAATATAGTAAAAGATACCTGTTAAATACCTAGTTGCTACATTTTTTAACAGCCAATGAAAGTTCTGAACATTTGTCTTGGATGCACTCAATTTTTAGAAACATAGAATTAAATGCCTATTGTTGATAATGCTGCTATAAACATCAGGATGCATGTGTCCCTTCAAATTGGTATTTTTTTTATCCTTTAGGTAAATATCTAGTAGTGTAATTTCTGGGTCATAGGGTAGTTCCATTTTTAACTTTTGAGGAAACTTCATACTGCTTTCCAGAGTGGCTGTACTAGTTTACAACCCGACCAATAGTGCAAGAGGGTTCCCCTTTCTCTGCATCCTGTCTTGTTAATTTTAGTCATTCTGACAGGTGTGAGATAGTATTTCAATGTAGTTTTGATTTTTTCTAAAATCTTCAACAAAGCATGAAAGAATAAAATGCAGATTCTGGTTTAGTAGATCTTGAGTAGGGCCTGAAATTCTGTATTTCTAGTTAAGGTCCCAAGTAATGCCAATGCTGCCGGTCTTAAGCAGTAGTGCTCTATACATTGCTGAACTTTGTTAGCAGCAGAAAGAAGTTCCATTACTAAAATATGTACACAGAAGATACTTTGGGGATCATTTAACACTGTCTTGCCTTTAGAAGATGAACATCTATGTTGTAGGATGGTTCTTCTCTTAAAGAGAAGACATTCTCTAAGGACATTCCAAACTGCATATTTTGTATTCCATTGTAATGTTTAATCTCTCTGGACCTGGAGGAGCAAATATTCTGGTATAGGCACATACACACTTTTAAGTAATATAAGGCATAGACAACCAAAAGCCAACTGGGTCTTCATTAAAATATATCTTTTCTTTATGTCATTTTTAAAACTTGGTTTTATCTTTAACAATTCTGTTCATATGATTATATATAATCATATGCTATGTCAAATAATATTTTGTTATAAAGATATGAGTTAAGAAATCTTCATGAGTGTTTTACATAATAAGTCTGATAAAGAATCAGAGAAAGGGAAAAACCTTGCAATCACTGGACATTATCCTAGAAGTCTTCTTTCAGGAGGTAGTTTTAGGCTAGGTTAGCAGCAACCAGGAGTAAAGCATAGGAAGGTGGGATGAATAAGATATGACAGGTGAAGAATGAGTGATAACTTGGCTACAGTAAAGGGTTTGATAGAGGATTATAAGAAAAAAGAAAGAAAATTATAGGGCACTTGGGTAGCTCAGTTGGTTAAGCATCTGCCTTGCTCTCAGGTCATGATCCCAGGGTCCTGGGATTAAGCCCCAAATAGGGCTCCCTGCTCAGTGGGGAGTCTGCTTCTCCCTCTCCCTCTGCCTCTCCTCCCTTCATGCTCTCTCTCTCTCTCTCTCTCAATAAATAAATAAATAATCTGAAAAAGAAAGAAGATCATAAAAATGAAATATAGTAAAATTAAAAAGGTAAAATTGATGTTCAGGAGCGGGGAGCTTGAAAGACTCAGAGTCATGGATTTTCCTCTTTTTTCAAAGGAAGTCACTGACGGTGTTTTATAAGTGAATGACTAGTGAAAGAAGAGCTGGTTAGGCTGGTAGAAGCAAGAGGGAGCTGCAGATGGAGAGCCCATGAGCCTTGCCCTACAAGCTGAGAGGGTGCTGGCACAGACATGGGAGCGCAGAGAGAAGTGGAATTAGAGGAGGTGCATTTGGACAAAAAATTTAAACTTAGTCCAATAGACAGGTTTCCAGCATCAAGTTCAATTAACTGCTTTTGTTTGAGTCTGTGAAAATGGGAGATAACTACACTGTTTGGATAAACCGAAATCTCAAAAACTTTACACACTAGAAAATAATGGGTGATGCTGCTCTTGACTAGTCTTTTTTTTTTTTAACTTTCAAAATGTTTAATGTTCTTTGTTAACCTAAAACACACAAACACAAACATACATACACAAATGCACACACAACGCATGCACACACTATCTTCTCTCAATTTGTTCTTCTACTCTACTTCTCTATAATTGTCCCGGGTATGGAAGGATCTGCACTTATTGCCTACTCTTCTTCTTGTCAGTTTGCTCTTTAGATATATTTCAGACCAGCGTTTGCACTACCAGCCAGTTGGAATTTCTCTGAAAAATCACCTCTTAATTTTCAATGCAACAGCCTAAGAATTTTTATTATGAAAAATTTCAGCCATACAGGCAACTAACAATATGATGCATTCTATCTCTATCACTAATATTCAATAATTATCAAGATTTTGCCACATTTACTTCACTTATCCTTTTTCTTTTTTCTTTGCTGAGTTATATAAAAACAAATCGCAAACACCATGTCATTTCACTGCTACACATTTCGGTACATTTTTCTAAATAAGTGTGGACTTTTTTTTCTATCATTAGAATGTCATTATAACATCTAATAGAATTAATAATTACTCTTTAATGTAACCTAATACTCAGTACTCTAATCAAACTCCACCCTCCATTATCTCAAAAATATCCTCTTATAATTGTTTTGTTTGAATCGAGATCCAAACAAGGTCCATACATTTTCTTGATATGTCCCTGAAGCCTCTGGTGGTCAAAAGCATTTCCCTTCTCTTCTGTTCTTTCTTTTCCCCCTTCTCTGCCTATGATTTGTTAAAGAAACTGGATCAATTGATTTGAAGAATATCTCACAGTCTGGGTTTGTCCGTTTTCCTGTGATGTCATTTAATTTATTCTGTTTCCTTTTATATTTACTGAGCCTAGAGGTTACCCCTAGATGGTTGTTTAAATTCAAGTTCTGCATTTCACAATAAAGATAATTTATAGGTGGTGCTATGTGGTTCATATCAGGTGGCACCTAGAGTCTTAAGTCCCACTTTTAGTGTTGCTAAAATTGATCAATGAGTTCAAGTGTTGACCCCCTGATCTCTTCACCAACTTTACACCTAATGGTTCATCCATTAAAGGGTTTTCCCTGAATCACTTACTTTATTTGGAAAATAGCGATTTTTTTCCAATTCTATAATCCATTGCAAATTTATGGAATTTGCTTATAAAAAGGAACTTTTCTGCCTTCATCAGTAGGACAACTGGACTAGCCTGCAAAGCAGTTTATACAAGAAAAGCAGAATAAATGCCTCTTTCCTTTCAATCGTCAGTCTTTAAGGTTTTGGTGCTTAGTTATTTTCAGTGGTATTCAATAAGAGGTTTCCCCCATCCCTTTCCTTGGAGTTCTCTTTTTTCCCCCACTTCTAAATATTTTATTTATTCATTTGAGAGAGAACTAGCAGGGAGAGTGGCAGAGGGAGAAGCAGACTCTCTGCTGAGCACGAGCCTGAGGCAGGACTTGATCCCAGGACCTGGAGATAGAAGACCTGAGCCACCCAGGCATCTTGACCTCTCTCTCTTTTAAAAGATCATTTTAAATTCATAAGAAAGCATAACGTTTCAATGAATTGCAATAATTATTCTTTTTGATCCTCAAATCGTCTCATCTTTGGCCCATTGGAGGTCCCTCCTGTTGACCATTGGGTCCATTTGACACATCATGGGATTTGATGAAGACTTTGGTTCCAATCTGCAAATTATCCCAGCCCATATTGTATAATTGCTCCCTCTGATCTGGAATTAGTTTTTTTCTATGAAGTGCTGGTCTCTTTCAGTGGAGACTCGTATTTAAATGTCACAAACTCATTGTTACTAGGGTTTTATCAATGGACAAAGGTAAGATGAACTTATTGGGGGAAAATAATAATTAGGTTAAGTTGCTCTTCCAATTCAAATGTAAATACAAATAAGAAAATAAAATATGATAGGATTTTAACTTAACTACTTTGATTTTATATTTCTCTCTCTTTTCTTTTATACTGAAAATCTTGGGTCCTAACAGTAGTAACAAAATTACTTATCTGCATTATCCTATCACATACATAAAATTTTTTCAAAATAAGAATGCTAATATTACCACTAATAGATTACTAAATTAAGATTAGCATTTCTGGGGATCCCTGGGTGGCTCAGCAGTTTAGTGCCTGCCTTTGGCCCAGGGCGTGATCCTGGAGTCCTGGGATCGAGTCCCACATCAGGCTCCCTGCATGGAGCCTGCTTCTCCCTCTGCCTGTGTCTCTGCCTCTCTCTGTGTGTGTAAGTCTCTCGTGAGTAAATAAATAAAACCTTTAAAAAAAAAGATTAGCATTTCTTTGCATCTCTAATTGTCACAGGATATATTTCACAAAGAACATGCATTCTTCTAAAGTGACTTGAAATAACTATTTTGTGTGTGTGTGGCTTTGTCATCAATTGATACATTTAGTATAAATAATTTTGTTTTCTATTATCTCAGGATTTTTAAATTAATTTTTTGGGATGGCAAAACATTTGTTCCCCATATCAAAATTACATAACATAAAATATTTAGAAAGTCTTACCTTCATCCCTACTTCCTCTACCATATTTTCCCACTCCTTTCCAGATAAACATTTTTTTAAATTAACATTTGATTTTTCCTTCCTGGATTTACTTTTGCTAGAGTAGCAGGATAGTTTTAACAATGACAATCTCAGCACTACATCTTTTTTTGTTGTTGTTTGTACATATTATATTTCTGTACCTTATTACATTTTATCTTTATGTTCTATATATTGTTACATTCCTCCTGGTTTTGTTGAAATTTTTTCTTACTACCCAGATCACTTTTTAAAAGATTTATTTTATTTTAGAGAGAGAAAGATGGAGAGTGAGCACAAGTGAGAGGGGTAGAGGGAGAAGGAGAAAGAATCCCAAGCAGATCCCACATGGAACCTGATGCAGGGCTCAATCCAAGGACCCCGGAGATCATGACCTAAGCCAAAACCAAGGGAGGTGCTTAACTGACTGCACCACCTAAGCACCCTCTGCCCCAGGTCATTTTTAATATTATTTATCTTCCAAAGTGTAAGCAAACTTTAAAATTATAGCAATGTAGTGAGTACTGTCCCTAACTGAATAGAACAGAATCTAATACCTGTTCTTTGAGCTTTTACTGGTTACAATAGGCCAATCACTTTTTTAGATAAGGCAATGCAGCAATGAAAAACAAAACAAAACAAAAAAACCAAAATCCTTGTAATTGGGGAGCTCACATTTTAGTTGGTAGGAATGAGTAAGTCCCTAAATAAATATACAAAAATAAATACATAATATGACAGGCGTAGCAGTTTCTCAGGGCTGTCATAATGAAGTGTCACAAATTAAATGACTTAAAACAACAGACATATATTCTCTCCCAGTTCTAAGGACTAAAAGCCCCAAATCAAGGTATGAACAAGGTCATGCTTTTTCTAAAGTCTCTAGGGAAGGATCCTTCCTCAACTCTTCTGGCTTCCCCTAGCCCCAGATATCCCTTGGCTGGTAACAATTTAACTCCAAGTTCTGGCTCCATTTTTACAGGGCTTTCTCCCTGTGTGTCTATGTCTTCCCATAGCCATCTTCATATAAGGACACCAGTCATAATGGATCAGGAGCCCACTATACTCCAATATGACCTCACCTTAACTAATTACATCAGCAATAAGACTATTTCCAATTAAGGTCACATTCTGAGGTACTGGGAATTAGACTTCAAAATGTCTTTTGGGGGGAGCAATTAAATCCATAACATCAGGTTGATAAGTATTCCAAAGAAAAATAAAGAAGATCAAGGGAGACTGAGTCAGATATCTTGTACTAACTACAATGGCTATACTGGAGGACGATGAGATATGATTAGATCCTGGATATATTTCTTAAGGTACATTTTTCATAGATAGGATGTGTTATCAAGATTATTCCATGTTTCTTGGTCTCAGCAAGTGGAATAATAGAGGTAGCATTTGCTGAGGCAAGAATAAAGAAGCACAAGTTTTCAGAGTAATCAAAATTTGGGTTTTGATTAATCTGAACGTAGCTGTTGGGCAACAAAGGGGGATGATGAATAATCAGCTCGATAATATAAATCTGCAGCCCAGAGAAGGGGCCTGGACTAGAAATACAAATTTGGAAGTTATCAGTGATAGATGATACTAAAAGCCATGAGACGTGTCATGTAGAGAATGAGTACCGATTATGACTTGGCTCTGAGTAATACCAAAGTTTCACTATTGGAAAAATAAAGAGGCCCAACAAAGGGAACCTAGTCGTGGCTCTTGAGGTAGGAAAAGTTCCAAATCACCATTCTTCTGAGTCTCAAGTGACTAAGTATTTCAAGAAAAATTCTCTATGTCTGTGATGCTGGTAGATCAAATAAAAATGAGGATAGAAATGAACCATCAGATACAACAACGTGAAAGTCATTTATGATCTTGACAGGATCGGTAGATCAAAAACCTGACTATGGTAGGTTCACAAGGGAATGGAAAAATAAAATAATTGGACAGTGGATAGATGAGTCTCATGAGAAGAAATTCTGCTAAAAAATGAGGCAGTGAAAGAGAGAGGTAGACGGAATGACAGTTGGATTCAAAGAAATCGCTTTTTTGATTACCTGTAAAGAGGAAAAAATTGATGACACAGGAGGCAGAGGGGACAATTGCAGGTGCAACTGAGGAGGCCTGAGGGGCCAGGATCTATTGAGGTATTGGCCTTAGTTGGATAGGAGCTATGACTCACATTACAGTTCCTCCCTAGTAATAGTAGGGAAACCAGAATATAAATGTAGATTTAGATGTAGGTAAATTTGCTGTTTGGGTGGTGGACACACATTCTGAGGTACTGGGACACACAATATGAATTGCTTCTATATTCTCAGAAAAATAAGAAGCAGAGTCATCAACTAAAAGTAAGTCTTCCAAATTAAGGCCAAGATGAAGACTTCAAAATACCCAATTACTTACTTTATAATAGCACAATGAAGATTTATTTTCATCACTTATCACTTATTTTCTATACTCATTATGCACAAATCTATATTACAATATTTTTAAAGACTCTTTGGGATTTTTCACTATGAAAGTTTATTTTAAATTTCTTTAAGGAAACAAGGAAGGCATTGTAATGGGGATGATTTACTTTATCATATAAAATTTAAATGTCGCTTTTTGGGATTTAAAAAGGAAAATGCTCATTATAGATATGACGGGCTATAAGCCAAACTTTTATAAAACTTTGATAATTTCTGTAACCATAAAAGTGATCTATTTCAAAATAAAAGAGCCTCACTCATTTCTACTCATCTGGATAGAAATTACTAAAGTAACTGAATAAAGCAGGAGAAAAAAAGGAAGGAACAATGGGAAATATTGTTTCACTTGCTAAATTATTTAATAGAAATAAACAATTAAAATTATTTTTTTAAATCTCCTTTAAGGTAATATCTGTAAGAGGTCCTGTTGGTGGATTAAGAGAGCAACTCACATTATACCCAAAAGAGATGATATTGGTTTTATTATTTTCTGTGACAAGAGTACAATCTAAACTATCAAAACAAAACTCTTGGCAGAAGCATATAAGCTTCAATGTTCTTACATAAAGCATTTGCTAAAAAATTTTTTCAAAGGACAGTCTATGTTTAAAATTAATTTTTTGAAATTTGCATCCCTGTCTTTATTGACATTTGTAGGTCAAATTTTTGTTGATGGCCTCTTGTGTCCATACTAAGTGTGTGTTTGTGTATGTGTGTGTGTATTTAAAATGAAGTAGGAAAATAGAAAGTAAAAATTTATTATTTGGAAAAAAATGTGATTTAACTTTGTCTGTTTGAAGAGAAAAAAATAATGCCCAGATGTTATATAAATGAATATGACTTAAAACATATATAAGAGCAAGTCAGCCTAGAAAAGTCAACTCAGAAGTACCTGCCATAGGATAAGGACTGTTGAATATCAATAGAGGAGGGTATGTAGAAATCAGCTGAAATAACATCTTGGGTATGGCTTTCTCAGCAACGTTTAAAATGTCTGACCATTCCTTTTTACTTAGATTTCATAGTACTCTTATTTCCTAAAGTTCATGCTTCCTCTCTTTCCATTTTTTTCCTTTGGCTTCTTTCACCTGCTCTCCTCCCTCTCTGGAAACAACCAGACTCAGTTACTGATTCTCTTCTTTGGCGAAAACAATTGGTCACTGGCACTGCTATATCAATCGTGGTTCTAAATACATATTGTTTAAGCCTCACAACACCCCACGAGGTAGCAACTATTATTATTGTCATCTGACCATGAGGAAACTGAAATCAAATTATTTGCCCAAGTAATTTAGCCAAACCTCTCTCAATGTTTCTCTATTTTTTTTTTGTTTTTAAAATATAAAATTTTTTAAGTACAGAAGTAATTCACAAGTGTCCTATATTAGTCAAGGTGTTAATGTTCTCCAGAGAAACAGAATCAATAGGATATATAAACATATGCACACATGTGTATGTATATGTAATACATAAATATGCTTTATGTAAATATATGTGTGTGTATATGTTTGTTATAAAAAATTGTTTTATGCTGCTGTGGAGGCTAAGCTCCCAATCAGCAGTCAATAAGCTAGAGAACCAGGAGAGCTGTTGTATAGTTCAAGTCCAAGGCTGAAAGCCTAAGAAACAGGAGAGCTGATGCTGTAAGTTCAAGTCTGAGTCTGACTTTGGAGGCAGAAGACTGACGTCCCAGCTCAACGACAGTCAGGCAGAAAGACCACGTGCTCTTTTACTCAGGCTTTTTGCTCTTTCAGGCCTTCCATGGATTGGACGAGGCCCACTCGCTCTAGGAAGGCAATCTGCCTGACTCAGTCTACTGATTCAAATGTGAAGGTCATACGGAAACACCCTCACAGTATACCCAGAATAATTTTTAACCAAATATCTAGCTACCCCTTGGCCCAGTCCACTTGATGCATAAAATGAACCATCTCATGTTATTAAGTATTTTAAAACAATACAAAATATGAATTGGTAATTCCTCTTCTCCTATCATTTTTGCCATCATTTACTTGCTCCTATTACACTGATCTGCATCCTGCATTTCAAATTTCTAAAGTCTGACTTAAATTGGAAGCTTCGCCCAGGTTCTTTTCTCTGCCCAGAACAATTATTCTTTCTTTACGTTGCTTAAATTTTAACTCAAAAATCTCCCCCCACAAGTGACATACTTTCATCACCTTATATATCTAAAGTAAGACTCAACCTGACCTACTGCTCTTAATCTGAGAAACTCCCAGTCACTCTTTATTTTGTTATCCTGTTCTAGTTTTTTTAATGAAACTTAATATCTGAAATTAGCTTATTTAGTATCTTATTTTATTTTTTATTTATCTTTCTCTTCAACTAGGATGTAAATACCACAAAAGGACTGAATCTAACTTGTCCATTACTTTGTCTCCGAACCCAGACAAGTCCTTGGCACAGAGTAAATGTTTACTATATATTGAATGAATGAATGAATGAATGAATGATAACTACCAGCATCTTCAGGCTCACACCCTCCAATTTCACATTTCAAGGAAAGATAGCTTCTTTTTCCCCCAACAATTCAGAATAAAACAATGGAGAGTAAGTCTGGTGGCTGCATTTGGGTCATTCAACCATCCTGTACCAATTGTTGTGTAGGAGGATAATTTTCCTAAAACAGCACTAATCACACTTTCCCACTCAACAGGCTTGAAGAGCTTCCCTTTGCTTTCTGAATAGCTTACAGATTCAGGTTGATATTCAAGGCCTTAGATTATCAACAATTGATATTTTATTATCTCTAACCATGTCCCCCAAATACTCTAAACTCCCGCCAACTACACCAGTCACAATGATCTAAACCTCCTAGCTTTCCTATTCTTTTACATTTGTTATTTCTGCTTCCTAAAATAGAGACACTCTACATCCCATCTCTGTTTCATTATAGATTAAGTTTCACTGCTACCACTTCCACTAAGGCTTCCCTGAACAACCTGAGCCAATAGAGCTTATGTTTCTCATCCAGATTCTAATGGTCTTTGCTTTATGCTCCTTCATTAGAATTTGGACACACACTTTTGTGTTAAAAGGTTTTAACATGTGCATTCCTTTTCATTAGAAGAGTGTAAGCAAATTGAGAGAGTGAGGCAGACTGGTGTACTTGAAATAACACAGACTTTGACATAGCTGGAACAGTTTAATCATTCTGAAAAAATCCAAAGCATCCCAAAAATGGGGAGTTACAAAACATAATATTTCTCACAAGTTGCCCGTCTTGTGTTAGAATGCCTGACAAATCTTTTTTCTTTCTTTATTCCATTTTTAGCTTCATACTTTTATGTTTATTGACACAGATGCATGGCAAATATTTGCAGAAAAAAAATCAAATGAAAAGATAGCTTTGTGATTCCAGTCTTTCACATAGGGTTCATTTCTACATTTTAATTTCAATGCAGGTGACCTCTCATTATCTCAGACTTCCCACATCCCACCCAGGATGCCATCTTGTCCTCTCTTCCCCTTTCTTTTGCCTTAGTTCTGTCCTTGCCAAGACTACTCTCCTTTTCTTAATACCTGTGAGTCCCTTTATCTCTGTCATCGTCTCTATCTTCTTTATCTGCTAAATCTTTTCCTTTTGTTTTTTAAAATATCTTTACCATCTCTCTCCTTATTTTTAATCCAGGACTACCATTCTAGTCCAGTCCTTAGCAGAATTGTGTGGAATCACTAGAGGGAACTGCAGGAAACATTAGTATCAGCTCAAGCATTAGTACTACTTAAAGGATGGATGGATGGGTGCTGAATGGATGGTTGAATAAACAATAGATCCAAACTCTGATCTTGTGCATTAATTTCCAAAACTGAATTTGATATAGGGTGTTTCTAGCTATTTCAAAAATACAAGGACTATTTCAAAACAAAATTAATTTACTTAAATATGGAAGTATGTATCATTAAGCTCTTTTAAGATTAAGTTTGCCAGTGAGTGTGGTTTGAAATGTGAATAGTTTAAAGTAAACCAACAGTGTTAGAATATTTCCTTCCAACTAAGTTAGGAATTGCCTCTTGAAGAAGCTCATTATCAGGTGCGGGCAATCTGTTAAGGGATATGAAGACGGACATCAACTGTGAGTCCAAACTCTCAAAGGGGATAAGAACATTTACTTCATATTAAGAAATCAGTATGGAAAAAAAAAAAAAAAAGAAATCAGTATGGAGTACACCTGAATCAGTATTCAGCACCTGAATCCAATTTTTTTTGAAAAATCATTCACTCCAAATGACTTAACTCCAAATTGTTCCCATAGTCTCTGCATTTTATTTTTTTAAATTTTCTTAAATTATTTTATTTATGATAGTCACACACAGAGAGAGAGGCAGAGACACAGGTAGAGGGAGAAGCAGGCTCCATGCACCAGGAGCCTGACGTGGGATTCGATCCCGGGTCTCCAGGATCGCGCCCTGGGCCAAAGGCAGGCACCAAACCGCTGAGCCACCCAGGGATCCCATCTCCGCATTTTAAAACTTACTCAGTGGCAGTTTGGAGATCTCTCACATCTCATATTCCAATAAACAACTCTAGGCCACATTTCCTAAATTTGCTTTCTTCTTGTTTGGCAGCCAGCCTCCAAGATGGCCCTCAATGATCCCTGCCTGCCAGTATCCACACTCTGGAGTGGTCCTCTCCCATATTAATCCAGGTTTGTGTGACTGATAGACTTCCCTGGAAGTGATAGTGTGTCACTTCCAAGATTAGTTTACAAAAGACTGTTACTTCTCTCTTGGGCTCTCTTTCATTCTCAACCCATACCTATGACCTCATAAAGTCTTCCATAACCAGTTGCTAAGGAAGAAAAAAACTCAGGCTGATTTACATCCCACAAATTCTGCATGATATGCAGATAGTACACAGAAGTGAATGGCTGCACCACCCTCGCTTCACTCTGGGATGGCCCTCAAGCAGAGTGGTAAAGGGAAATCCTTTAAGGGGGAGAGAATTATACCTGATTGTACATTTTGCCTGGAAAGAGATGGCCAGGGGTATGGATATACACTGACTCATGGGCTGTGGCTAATGATTTGGCTGGATGGCCAGGGACTTGGATGGAACATGATTAGAAAATTGGTGAGGAGGAGGTGGTCTGGGAAAGAGATAATGTGAATCGACTTCTCCAAATGGGCATAGAGTCTGAAGATATTTACATCCCGTGTGGACGCTCATCAAAAGGTGACTTCAGCAGAGAGGGATTTAATAATCAGGTGGATAAGATGCCCACAAAATATGGATGTCAAATAGCCTCCTTCCCCAGCGACCTGCCATTGTTCAATGGATTTGTGAACAAAGCAGCAAGGATGAAGGTTTTACGTGAGCTCAGCAAGGCCTTTCATTCATCAAGACCAATTTGACTACAAGTATTCCTCAGTACCTGGCCGACCAACAGCAAATACCAACAAGAAACGCTGATGTGGCACTTCCTGGGGTTCAGGTAGTCAGCTACGTGGCATACAGTTGATCATTTTAAATTGCTTCCATAATGGAAGCAGCAACACTTATTCATAAGGGCAGAACAGACAGTTACTTGGGATGTGGACTTACCTCCCCCACCTGCACATCTTTAGGCAAAACTACCAGAATGCCTTACTTACAATAATGGGATTCCACATAGTGTCTCCTCTGACCAAAGAAGTGATTTCACAGCAAATTAAATGTAGGAATGAAGCCGTGCTGATGGAATTCACTGGTTGAGCACCTGATTTGATAGAATGGTGGAATAGCACATTGAAATTCAGCTATGGTGTCGTTGGGTGGTAAGACCTTGTGGATTTGAAGGAATATTCTCTAGGATGTGGTTAAGCATCCAAGATAGGGTCCTATGTATCTCCTAGAGAGAATTCACAGGTCTAGGAATCAAGAGATGAAAATGAGAGTGTCTCCTCTCACTCCTACCCCTGGTGATCCTGTAGCAAGTTGTGCTTCCTGTTTCTACAGGTTCAGGTTTTGCTGCTCTAGAAGTCGTATTTTCAGAGAGAGGATAGTTTCAGCTGGGGACACTATGATGACTCCATTGAATGGGAAGTTGGGGCTGCCGCTTAGCCACTTTGAGTTTGCATGCTTGTGACTCAACAGGCAAAGGTGACAGGCTGGGGTCATAGATCCTATCCGTGGAAATAGGGATGTCACTACACACTGGAAATAGGGAAGAATATTTCTGGAACACAGATCTGCACAAATCCTTATGTCCTATGATTAAAATAATTGGAAAAATATCACAATCCAATTCAGGCAGGACTCTTAAGAGACAACATCCTTCAGGAATAAAGGTTTGGCTTCATTCCACCACATAGGGAACCATGTTCAGCTGACTGTGTGCTGAGAGCGAAGGATTATGGACTAGATTGAGAAAGAAGATGGCTATAAACACTAGCTACAACCAGGTGACCAGTTGCAGAAATCAGAATCATAACAATTATGAGTGTTTCTTGCATATTTTGATATGATACATATAAACGTATGTGACAAATGTTTATATGTATATTGACCAAATATTTTTTACTTTCCCTCTTTTATTCCCTTACCATCTATATAAGGTGTGTTAATGGTAGTTAACTTGATATCTCAATATTTACGTTACAGCACAGTAAAAGGTGAGTACAAATGAACTAGAATAGCTACATTTTTTTTTTTTTTTTTTTTTTTTTTTTTTTAGCAAAGGACCAGATCGTAAATAATTTAGACTTTTCTGGGCTTTGTAGGCCATATACAGTCTCTTCTATATCATTTTTTAAGCAACTATTTATTTAAAAATATAAAATATATAAATGATGCTATTTTATATTTTCTGTATGTTATTTAAATGCTATAAGATTATTATAAAATATTTTTTTAAAAGTTCTTAGCTCACAGGCGGTAGAAAAAATCAGGTTGAGAGATCAATTTAGCCTATAGACCATAGACCAGATTAGAAAAAGAATGAACATTTTCCATAGACAAAAACAGAAATTCTGTATTATCTTCTGGGGAAAGGGTAGCCATGTATATGCAGAATAGGTGTATCATGTTAGGCATAACCTTGTTATTGTTTTTATTTGAAAATTAAGCATAGTTTGAGCACCAACGTGACAAGTGGTAGACTGTGGTGGCTTTGTAGTATGTCAACTTGGCTGAAATGAACTGCATTTCCCAGAGTTCCTTTCCCATTGTGTTGTCAGTTGGAATGGCTACAAGTTCTTGGGCAAGATTTGGAGGCAGAAGCCAAGCCACAGCCATTGTTGTAGAGGTTCACATATGTTGTTAGTCTCCAGGCTTACAATGGCATGGAGCAGTAGCCAGGCCTGCAACTGCTCTACCTTCTCTTGGATTCTCCTTTAGTTTCTCCAACTCTTGAGCCAGGTGATGAAAAATGCCAGCTTCTCCTACAGACACTCATATCATCACTATCAGAGGAACAGGAACCGCCGGCTTGTGCTTGTGGGTTCCAGCTTATTCTTGTACTCTTCTACTTCACATCCTCTCTTCCTGACTCTGCCTTCCCAGCAGACTTTAAATTTCAGCAGCAGTTGCAAAGGCAAAAGCCTTAAAGACTACCCAATTAGCTTCCACAATTGTGTAAAGTCAAATTCCTTTAAAAATTATGGGGATGCCTGGGTGGCTCAGCGGTTTAGCGCCTGCCTTTGGCTCAGGGCACTATCCTGGAGTCCTGGGATCGAGTCCCACGTCACGCTCCCTGCATGGAGCCTGCTTCTCCCTCTGCCTGTGTCTTTGTCTCTCTATCTCTCTCATGAATAAATAAAATCTTTTTAAAAATTATGTACATACATATGCACATATATGTGTGTAATTATGTGTACATATATGTACGTGTGTATATAAATATATAATCTCCAAATGACATTGCTTCTCAGACTGGCACACCCTAGTATTTAGTGGTAGTCTACCTTTAAGAGCTATTATACCATTCCCATCCCAGACTAAAAGAACTAGCAAGTAGTAAGCCTTTGTAACTCAGAATCCTGAGTTTGGTATGTTGTCTTTACCCTCAGTGCTCAGTGAAAATCTGTGTCTACTGTTAAGGAAATTCCATTGTCTCAAACTCAACAAAGACTTTTGAGGAAACAAATTTTGCATAGTGTTAGTTTATTGTACCAAATTACTTCCTTATTATCTTTCTCACATTCAGAGAGATCCCAATTATAGAATGCATAGATTTCTATATACTACTTTATTAACATAACCATAACACAAATTTATTTCAATACAAACAATTATATATAATCTGTAATCTTATTTGGCTCTGTTCTTTTATTTGTTTCTATCCTTACAATCCCATACTTTTACTAAACAGTTCCCATCAAGCTTACTTTGCATCTTGCAGTCACTTTATTACAGTGCAAAGCCAATTACTTTCAGACAATAGACTTACAGCCTCCTTTGTAGTCCTATGTCTTCCTATGGAACATACTTGATGAAACTTCCCTGCAATCCAAATTCCTTCATCTCAGGATTCCTGGTCCTTAGATGTTACTGGTTCCCATCAGAAGAGTAGAAGAAAATACTAAGTGGTGGCAGGAATGAGGGAGAACACAGCCAAAGGAAAGAAGATGAGTCAGAGGCAAAAATGAAGACTTAAAGAAGATGCAATAGCAACAAAAATAAATCCCTAACACTTGGTTCACGTGTATTGTGTGCTAGGCAGTGTGCTATGCTTTAAAAAAAAAATTCAGTTTACCAGAAAATATTGATTTTCTGAATCAATATTCAGAATCAATAAAGAATGAATAAGTGCTTCCTTATTCATCTTTTATTATAAATTATTATAAATCTTGTATTATATTTTATACAAATGAATACAATCAAGAAACTTTAAAGAAAAATAATAATATGAACACTCATGTTATCACCACCCAGTTTAAGACACAGAACTTTTTTTTTAAGTCTCTAGAAAATTTATTTGTATAAAGAGTAAACAAAGTGCATATAGAGTAGCCACAGGTTTGACACAGACAGACACCTTGGTGATGTAGGGTTATTGAATAAATTTAAATGGCAAGTTTATTGTTGCCATTGCATCAATCCAGAGCTCTTTTTCAGGCTCAAAAGGTGAAAAGTGATGATATCAAACAAATGCTCGACAGCATTAACAGAAAGTTTTTTCAGACTCTTTGTCATAAAGTTCTTATGGTTCACATTGAATCAGAGAGTAGACATTTTTGATTACCCAGCTACCTCCAAGCAAACTGAACACTGTCTAATAGAACACTGACTGGTTGCATACAGCATCCAAAACCAATGCTGGAACAAGTGGTAGAGTTATAAAAGGATATACATGAACATTTCTTAAAAGCACATATGATAGTCTCCTCTTTTCCCTTCTTGATACATCATCCTGATTTCCATTATGCCCAGAGGTAGCTAACAGATCTGCATTTTGTTTGTCTCATTTCTTAAGCCCTCCTCAGAGTTTGGCCTCATATACATGCATCCTAAAACAATATACTTAGTTTTGTTTGTGTACTTCATATAAGTAAAATCAAATTGCATAGAATCAAATTGCATAAAATCAAATTGCATATGATTGCTTTTTTGCACTCAACCTTATGTTTGTGAAATGAATCCATGCTCTGTATGTGTATGTGTGTATACTTATGGTTAATTCATTTTCACTGTTGTAGATTCTATGGCTGTACCCCACCTTATCCATTCACCTCTCCATAGACCTGTGCATTATTTACTATTCTGGTATAGTAACTAATTTTATTTTGAACATGGTTGAACATATCCTGATCAACATGTGAGTGATTTTCTTTTGCCTGTGAATATTATTGCCGGATTTGGTTCTCCTCTACAAAGTAATTCTATATATTTCCCAAAGCAGTTGCACCAATATATATATATATATACCCATCAGTATCATTTAAAAAGTTCCCTTTTAAAAATAAATAAAAGTAAATAAAAATAAAATTAATAGTTCCCTTTTCTCTACATCATTGCCAGTTGTTAGCATTGTCAGGCTTTTAAATTTTTGCCAATATGGTGGGTGTGAAATTAAACCACATTGAGCTTTAGTTTGCATTTTCCTGATAAATAAAAGGATTGAAGATTTTTCATATGTTTATTTGTTTTTCATCTTAAAATCATATTTGTTGTTGTTTTTCTACTACTGGATTTTTTCCTTTCCTATTTTAAAGAGTTTTTAGTACTTGTTTATACATTCTGGAAACTAAAACCTTGTCTCTTCTGTGCACCAAATACTTTTTCCATTTTGTGGCTAATCATTTAGATTTCTTTATGCTAAGTAACAAAAGTTCTTAATTTTAATATGCTTAAAATGTATCAATTTTTCCTTTATGGCTTGTGCTTCTCTGTCTTATTTAAGATAATATTACCTACTTTGAGCTCTTAAAAAATTCTATATATTTCAATAAGTTTTAGCATTGCCTTTCACATTGAGTTATTTAATTCACTTATGTAATAGAGACACATTTCATTTTTCTATTTGACATTAAAAAAGACTACATTTCCAGCCAGCCTTATAGTTTGGTGGAGCCATGGGGAATATATCTTGGGCCCTAAAAATTTCCTGTATAATTCTCAGTGCTCACTTTCATTCCCTCTCCGCCCACAGATACAGAAGAAGCAGAGAACTAAACCAAAGAGAGGACAGAGCCACTAATTAGAAAGATGCTCGGTCTGTGAATGATAATGAGCATCAGGGCATCAACACATCTCTCCCCTAAATAGGCATTGGAATGTGGCACAAATAAGAAGTAAACCTCTTTAGGGTTAATCCATTATAATCTGGAAAGTTAAGGAAAATAGCATATCCAACTAATAAAAACCGGGAATTCATTTTTTTGTGTGGTAAGAAGGAAGGGTCCAATTCATTGCCTTCATTTGAATAAACAATAGTCCAAGCTTTATGTAATAGAGTAAGTCCACCATTTCCTCATTCACCTGCATTGCCACATCTGTCATATGTCAAATTTCCAAATATGTGTGGAAATGTGCCTGAGGGGTTCAATTTTATTCCTGCATTAGTACTGCATGGCTTTAATCTCTATAGCATTAGGATAAATCTCATGATGTGGTAAGACAAGAATTCTCACTTTATTCTACTTTGTGGAGAATTTCTATGCTTTTCTTGGACTTTAACTGTTCCATATATAGCTCAGAATCAGCCTCATAAATTTATGGAAAAACTTTATGAGATTTTTACTGGAATTTCTTTGAAGCAGTAGATAAACTAAAGGAGAACCTAGTTCCTCAGAATATTTAGGCGTCTTACTCACTAGTTTAGTACTTGGTATTTTTCAATATGGTTTTCTAATTCTATCCAGAAAAGCATTAACTCCAAATATTAGATACTATTTGTGGTAGGCAGAAGAATACCCCCTTTCTCAAAGGTCAACGTCCTAATTCCAAAAATCTACAAGTATGTTAACCTATATGATAAAATGGACTTTGTAGATGTTATTAGGGCTAAGAATTTTAAAATGGGGAGATTACCTGGAGATTATCCTGAGTTCAATCTAATCACATAGATCCTTAAAAGCAAAGAACCCTTTTCCTGGCTGTAGTCAGAAGGAATTGTGTCTATGGATAGAGTATGCTCAGAAAAACGCTTTGAAAATGAAGAGGGACAAAAGCTAAGGAACATGGGTGCCCTCTAAAGATGGACATGGTTGGGGATCCCTGGGTGGCTTAGTGGTTTAGCGCAGCCTTCAGCCCAGGGTGTGATCCTGGAGTCCTGGGATCGAGTCCCACGTTGGGCTCCCTGCATGGAGACTGCTTCTTCCTATGCCTGTGTCTCTGCCTCTCTCTCTGTCTCTCTCATGAATAAATAAATAAAATCTTTTTTAAAAATTTAAAAAGTAAAGATGGGCATGGCAAGGAAATAAATTCTCCCCTTAGAGCCTCTGGAAAGGAATTCAGGCCTGCTGACACCAGGTTTTAGCCCAGTAAGACGGCGTCAGACTTCTAACTCACAGAACCCTAAGATAATAAGGGTGTGTTTTTTAAAACCATTAGATTTGTGGAAGTTTCCTATGGTGGAAATAGAAAACTAATACAATATTATTATTGTTCTATATAATTAGAGTTTGTTCAACTTTACCTGTATATTAATAATTTTTATTGCTAATGATTCTTTCTGAATGTCAGACCATCTTCCTGGCATTGTTTTCCTTCTTTCTGAAGTAAGTTTCAGAGAGTAGTTCACTGAAAGTCTGTTTATGGAATTCTCAGGTTTTTGCTTCCCTTTATTTTGTCTTTGTTTTTGTAAAAGTTCTACTGAGTATGTAATTCAAGGTTGACAGTTATTTTCTCTCAGGCCTTTGAAGATACTCCACTGTCTTATTAAAAAAATCAGGTATCTGACTATTTGATTGTCTTTCATTAGGTAGCCTGTCCTTCCTCTCTGGCTACATTTAAACTTTCTGACTAAGGTTTTCTTCAGCTTCACTGTAATACATCTAAATGTATTTTTTTTTAAGATTTTATTTTATTTATTCATGAGAGACACAGAGAGAAAGAGAGGCAGAGACACAGGCAGAGGGAGAAGCAGGCTCCATGCAGGGAGCCTGATGTGGGACTTGATCCTGGGTCTTCAGGATCATGCCCTGGGCCGAAGGCAGCACTAAACCACTGAGCCACCCGGGCTGCCCTAAATGTATTTTTTTTTAATTAAACCTTTTTGGGTGTTTGCTTTGTTTCTTGAGTATGAGGATCCATGTCTTTCATATTCCTTATCTTTTCCAATGTTTTGTCTTCCCAATTGTCTCTGTTATCTTCTTTTGCAACTCTATGTGTTGAACTTTCTCACTCTATCTCCTAACCTGATTTTGATATTTTCTGTTTCCTTGTCTTTCTGAACTTCATTCTGGATAATTCATTATTGGTGGTTGTTTGAAAGTGGATACAGTTAAACAGAGACAACCACCTGTGTCATCAAGGTTAGAGGCCATAATGCGAAGATTGAGCATTGGAAATCCTAGGATTCTAGATCAAGTAGAAGAGGAGATGCAGTGTGGAAAGCATTAACAAAGTATGGAGAACAGGAAGGTAAGGTATGTAGAAACTTTCAAGATAACATTTAGAAAATTATTTCTGAAAGGAGAATAATGGGAAGCCTATGTTAAAGAATTGATTTCAATCTCCCACCCTGGCATGTGAGTAGAGAGAATGTACCTTATATGCATTTTTCTCTGCTTAAAGTCAGAGAATAGATGGCATTAAAAAAAAATCAGAGGGAATGTCCTGATCTATGTATGAACTAGGCCACAAAATTCAAGGGCTAAATATGTTAAACAGGAAAGGGGCGACAAACTTAAAATATGTAGGATGGAGAAGAGTCACTACAAAAGACTGAAGTGCAGAGACACTGCTGTGATTGTAAGCACAAGCATTTTCTGTGTATTCTTATTGATAGTACCAAAGTAGTATAAGGTACATTTCTTTGTAAAAAATCAAAATATCACATCTAAAGCTAAACCCCCTTTGATTATCCCAATTTCAGAACATTCTTCTTCTAGAGCACCCACTATCTAGACCTCCTATTTATATAAAAAGATGCCCCAATAAAACACGTAGACCAGTTGTGTGTGTGGTGAGTGTGTCATTTATGTATGTATCTCAAATAAGGTTGGAAAACTTATAGGTAGATGTGGGATACTAGAAAGCCAGAATGAAACTGACAATATTCTAATCAGGAACTAGCCAGGCCCTAACAAGGGACTGACAGAGCAAAGGAAGTTGATAAATGAGTATATGTGAAAGAAGAAAGATTTGAAAGTAAAGATAATGCCAGAGATTTGGGCTTAAGTACCAGGATAGCAGCTGGTGATTCCCTTGGTATTTAGGAAGTAGGGCAGTTGGGAAAATTTTAAATGAAACAAAGACATTTGTCTGAGGCACACTGATTTGAAGTGGAAGTGACCTCAAATCTGATTAAAATCTTTAATCAAATGACAATTTTCTATGACTTGAAATGTACTTATTTGACTATCTATTTAATAACTGGTCTACCCTATGGAATATTGATGGATATTTACTTCTATTCCAGTAATTATTATTTTCTGAATCCTATATTCTTTTAAAAGATTTTTTCTTAAAAATATTTTTCTTTTAAAGAATATTCTTTAAAAAATAAATTCTTAAATAAAATAATAATAAAAAAATAAATTCTTTATTGGGCAGAACTATGTGACCTCAGTCATTATTTACCTTCTTTTGACTTGAAAATGCCAATGTTTAAATAAGGGGACATGGATTTCCCTTTCTATCATTATTGCAGACTAGGTACTGTAACTTACCCTTCTGCTGAAAACAACTATGAATGTTGAAAATTTTTATCTATCTCCTAAAATGCATTGATAGGATAACTACAAGGCAAATAAAAAACTCAGTGAAGTCAGGATCCCAGAAGTGTTCTTATATAAGAGGATAGGGGTAAGTTAGAAACAAATCCATATTATCCTTTCTTGAATGCTCCATCCAATACCCAACACCACACAGAATTCCAGGAAAATTCCCTACTTTAAACTATGGTGCTTAATGTAAAAGGAAAAAAAAATCCCTCTTGAAAATTGTGAAACAAATGCATACCCTCAGGGTTTATACTTCAATTTACATTGACTAGATTCTCTGAAAAATCCTTAAATCGATAATACTGTGGTTTCAAATAGTTCTGGCCTGGTTGTGTCCCTTCAAAATGTGACAGAAGCAAATGCAGATGCTTTTTGGAGGACCTTACCTCCATCACACCTTTTAAAGAATTCTGATAGATAATGTTCTACATAAGATAACAAACAGGGATCCCTGGGTGGCGCAGTGGTTTGGCGCCTGCCTTTGGCCCAAGGCGCGATCCTGGAGACCCGGGATCGAATCCCACGTCGGGCTCCCGGTGCATGGAGCCTGCTTCTCCCTCTGCCTGTGTCTCTGCCTCTCTCTCTCTCTCTGTATGACTATCATAAATAAATAAAAAATTTAAAAAAAAAATAAGATAACAAACAGCAGAAAAAGACTGTAAAGGACAAAGGGGCATGAATTATCAAATATAGTTTACAAAAGAACCATATTTAATATGTTTCAGAAATATAAGAAAAATGAGCAAGGAAAAATAAGATACAAGAAGGGAACAAGCATTTTTGGCAAAAAAAAATATAGAACCTCTAGAAATGAATATTATAATAATTAAATTAAAAATTCTGTGGATCACATAAACTTCCCAGTAGAAAATTAGAGGAATAATAGGGGAACTGGAAGGTGTTCTGAGAAACTACTTGGATGTAGATTGAGAGACAAAAAGATGGAAAAATATACAAAAGTAATAGTAGAGATATGGAGCAAAGAGTGAGACAATTTCTCCTTTAAAGAGGAGAAAAGAGGGAGATGGGAGTAGAAGCAAGATTTGAAAATTTTCTCATGATAATCACTGGGTGCTATAAGGAATTATTGAATTGTACTATATTATACAATTGTACTATATTGTATACCTGAAGCCACTATAACATGGTATTCTAACTATAAAAATAAATAAATAAAACCTATGTGTAGAAAAAATAAAAAGCAAAATATAAATTAAAAACATTTTTGAAAATTTTCCAGAATCAGTAACTAACAATAAGGCATACATACTCTCAAGAATCCCCAAATATTGCAAACATAAAAGAGTCCAGATCTAGACAAATCATATTGAAATTGTACAGCAGTAAACTGCAAAGATATCATCTTAAAAGACTCTGTATTAACAGATGCAATAATATACTGGGGATCAATGAACTCTTTCTGTAAAGGAACAGATGGTAATTTAGGGTTTGAGGGCTATATGGTCTATGTTGCAAATACTCAGTTCTGTCACTATAGTAAAAGCAACTACAAAATTTGTAAATGAATAAGAATGGATATGTTTTAATAAAACTTTATTTACAAAAAAACAGGTGGTGATTCAGATTTGGCAGACAGGCTATACATAGATTGTTGACCTTTGGTTAGACTGACATCTGACTCTTTAACAGCAAAAATGGAAGAGAGAAGGCATCTTTTTTTTTTTTTTTTTTTGAAGATTTTATTCATTTATTTAACACAGGGAAAGAAAGAGAGAGAGCCTGCGTGTGCAAGTACAAGCAGGGGGAGGGGCTAGAGGAGGGAGAGAGAAAAGTAGGCTCTCCACTGAGCAGGGAACCTGGGATCATGACCCAAGCCAAAGGCAGATGCTAAACTAACTGAGCCACCCAAGTGCCCCAGGAAAATATCTTTAACAGAGTGAAATAAAAACAGTTGCCAACCTACATTCCCATAGCCAGCAAAATAGCATTCAAGAATGAAGTAAAATGAAGACATTTCCCAGAAAAAAAAAAAAAAACAGAACAAGACAAAACCTTGGTAGATTTTTACCACCAGTTCATCTTCACTAATATTCTAAAGATATACCCTTACATGAAAAAAATAGTGATCTCAGATTTAAAAAAGCAATACAAATAATAAATATGAGGGTAAATAAAAAATCAAAATCAACTGTATAAAACAAAATACAACAATGTAAAAAACAAAAAAATAACAAGGTAGAGTTAAAATTCCTCCAAATAATAGCATTTACTATGGAGGGGTGACTAGAATCAAGCACTCTAAGTCCTTGAATTGTTGAGGAGGAGGATAGAAATATTGACTAATTTTAGACAATGAAACTTTATGTATATAAATTAAATATATGTAAATGTATGTAAATTTAACTTTCTAAAGTAAGAACTACAAAATGGAAATAGAAAATGAAAATCCAAACTAGTAAAGGGGAAATAAAATGAGAAAAAAAATCTGTCTAAAGAAAGCCAAAAAAGAAGAGACATTATCTATATAGATATTGCTTATCTATAAGATCATATAAATAAGTCTACATATATAAGCAATTGAAACTAATATAAATATACCGAATGCTTCGAATAAAATTTTGAATGTTGATGCTGGTTTAAAAAAAAGTCCTCCATCTACTACTTTAGAAGAAAATAGCAATTTAAGCCGAAAGCAAGCAGAAGAAATAGTAAAAAATTAGAATGAAATCAATGAGATTAAAAAGAGTAAAACAATAGAAACCAAAAGCTGGTGCTTTGAAAAGATCAATAAAATTGATAAACCTGTAAGCCAGCCTAATGAGGAAAAAAAAGAAGACACAAATTATCAATATCAATGAAAGAAGGGTCATCATACTGATCCTTTGGGCATTAAAAGGATAATAAAGGAACATTACAAACAACTCTATCCCCACAAATTTGATGACTTAAATGAAATAGACCAATCCCTTCAAAGACACAAACTACCAAAATTAATACACACACAAAAATAAATCATCTGAATAGGCCTATACCTATTCAAAAAACTTGAATCATTAGTTCATAACCTACCTCCCCCTCCAAAAAAAAAAAAAAAAAAAAAAAAAGAGAGAGAGAGAGAGAGAGAGAAGCAAACAAATAAAACAAAACCAAAACCAAAAATGAACAAGGTCCAGATGGTTGCATTGGTGAATCCTATTAAATATTTAAAGATGAAATTGTACCAATTCTCCACAATCTCTTCCAGAAACGGAAGCACATAAAACACTTCTAAGCTCACTTTAGAAAACTCTTAGCTTAGAAAACACTCCTAAACTCTGAGGCCAGAATTAACCTAATTTCAAAGCCAAACAAAGACAGTATAAGAAAGGAAAACTATGAACCAATATCTCTCATGAACATAAATACAAAAATCATCAATAAAATGTTAGCAAATCCATTTCAACTATGTATAGAAAGGAATCATACACCATGACCAAGTGGGATTTGTTCCCAATTCAAAATGTGAAAATTAATCAAAGTACTTCACCACATCAACAGCCTAAAGACCAAAAACAAAACAAAACAAAAAACACATGATAATATCAATTGAATCAGAAAAAGCATTTAAGAAATCCAGTACCTAGCATAATAATATCACTCAGTAGACTAGAAATAAAGGAGAATTTTCTAAACTTGATAAAGAACATCTATAAAAAAAACCACGACAACTAACATTCTATTTACTGGTAATAATCTAGATGCTTTAACCGTAATATTGGGAATAGGTCAAGGGCATCCCCTCTCTCATCACTCTTATTTAACATTTTAATGGTGACCTAGCTGGTTTAATTATATGAAGAAAAGGAAATAAAAGTATACAAATTGGAAAGGAAGAAATAAAATGTCTTTATTTGCAGAATGATTATATGCATAGAAAATCCCACAAATTTGCCAAAAAAAAAGACAAAAACCAACAAAACAACAGACTTATGGACCCCATAAGGAAGTATACAAATGTTGCAGGGTATAGATTAATATACAAAAGTCAATGCTTTCCTATATACTAGCAATGAACAATTGGAATTTGAAATTTTTACGAAAACCATTTACAATAGCACCCCAAAAGAAAATGGTTAGGCATAAATCTAACAAAATATGCAAAGAATCTACCTGTGGAAAGTTACAAAACTCTAATGAAAGAAACTAAGGAAGATCTAAATAAATAGAGAGATATTCTGTGTTCATGGTTTGGAAGATTCAGTATTGTTGTCTTCCCAACTTGATCTTCAACACACTTCAAATCAAAATCCCAGCAAGCTATTTCATAGATAATAACAAATTTATTTTGAAGTTTATGTGGAGAGGCGAAAGACCTAAAATAGCCAACAGAGAACAAGAAGAACACAATTCAATTTCAATACTTACTAACAAGCTACAGTAATGAAGACAGCATGGTATTGTTGAAATAAAAGGCACACAGATCAACTGAAAAGACCAGAGAGTCCAGAAATAGACCCATAGAAATATAGGTACTGATCTTTGACAAAAGAGCAAAGGCAATTATATGTATTGGTTTACTGTTGCTATTGTAACAAATTACCATAAATTTCATGGCTTATATGGCATAAATTTATTATGTTATGATTCTGGAGGTGAGATGTTTCACATGGATCTCGCTAAACTAAGATCAAGTTGCCTGCAAGACAGTTCTTTCAGGAGTTATAGGGAAGAACCCAGTTCCTTACCTGTTTCACTTCCAGAGGCACTACATTCTTTGGCTCATGGATCAATTCCATCTTCAAAGCCAACCAAGTCTTTCTCATATTGTGCCAGTCCGATGCTGCTTCTATCAACACATCTCCTTCTCTGACTCTGATTCCTTCACCTCCTGTTTTCACACTTGAGGATGCTTGTGATTATTGTGGGTCCGCCTCTATAATCTTAGATAATCTTCCCATCTCAAAATAATCTGGATAGCAATCTTGATTCCATCTGTAACTTTAATTCCCCCTTGCCATGGGGCCTAACAATTTCCTGGCAATTAGACATGAGCATCTTCGGTGGGGATGGGGCATTATTCTACCTATCACTGCAACTCAGTGGAGAAAGAATGGTCTCAACAAATGGTGCTGGAACAATGCATGTCCATATGCAAAACTGTGAATCTAGCACAGATTTTTTTTTACAGCCTTCACAAGAATAAACCTGAATGGATTATGGGCCTAAATGCGAAATACAAAACTATAAAACTTCTTAAAGAACATGTAAAAGAAAGTCTAGTGACCTTGGGTTTGGTGATGAGGTTTAGGTAAAATGCCAATAGCATGAATCACAAGAGAAAACATGGATATGCTGAGATTTATTAAAATGAAAAACTTCTGCACTGCAAAAACACTGTCAAAAAAATTAAAAATAAGCCATAATCTGAGGGAAAATATTTTAAAACATCTATATGATAAAGAACTTGTATCCAAAACACACAAAGAGCTCTTAAACTCAACAACAACAAAAAAAAATGACCCAATTTAAAAATGGGCAAAAGATCTAAGCAGAACTTCAACCAAAGGAGATATAATAGACAGCAAATAAGCAAAGAAAATATGCTCAACATTATCTATCATTCAAGAATTACAGATTAAAACTGCAGGGAGATATTCCTACACATTTATTAAAAGAACAAAACAAATAAACAAAATAACCCAAACCTGACAATATCAACTGCTGTTGAGGATGAGCAACAGGAACTCTCATTCTTTCTTGGTAGGAAACCAAAATAATATAGATTCTTTGGAAGATTGCTTGACAGTTCCTTACAAAGCTAAACATAATCTTACCATTCAGTTTAGTAATTGTACTTCTATTTATTTACCAAACTGATCTGAAAACATGTCTACACAAAAACCTGCTTGTAAATGATTGTAACAGCTTTATTAATAATTGTCAAAACTAGAAGCAAACCAGATGTCCTTTGATAGGTGAAATGATATACAAACTGTGGTAAATCCATATATGGATTATTATTCTATGATGAAAAGAAATGAGTCATCAAGCCATGAGAAGACATGGATGAATTTTAAATGCACATTGCTCCATAAAAGAAGCCAATCTGAAAATGGTAGGCACTGTTAGTTTAATTAAATGCATCCTGGAAAAGGGAAAACTAGAATGATATTTTAAAAGATCAGTGTTTGCTAAGAGTTTGGGGGATGGAGTAGGTGAAGTACAGGGCAATGATATTTTAGGGCAGTGCAACTATTCTGTATGATATTATAATGGTAAAACCATGACAATGTGCTTTTGTCAAATCTGTAGAACTTGACTATATCAAAATAAAATAGCTTTTGCACAGCCAAGGAAACCATTAACAAAACAAAATGCAACCTACCGAATGGGAGAAGGTATTTGCAAATGATATAAATGATAAGGAATTAATATCCAAAATATACAAGGAACTCATACAACTCAACACCAAAAAAACCCCCAAACAGTCTAATTAAAAGATGGACAGAGGAACTGAAAAGACATTTTTCCAAAGAAGAGATACAAATGGCCAACAGACACATGAAAAGATGCTCAACATCACAAATCATCAGGGAAATGCAAGTCAAAGCCACAATGAGATGTCCCCTTACAACTGTCAGAAAGTCTAGAATCAAAAAGATAAGAAATCACAATGTTGGCGAGGATGTAGAGAAGAGATCCCTTGTGCACTGTTGGTGGGAAATGTAAATTGGTGCAGCCACTACAGAAAACAGTATGGAGATTGCTCAAAAAATTAAAAATAGAAACAACACATGATCCAATAATTCTACTACTGGGTATTTATCTAAAGAAAATGAAAACACTAATTCAAAAAGACATATGCACCCCTATGTTAATTGAAGAATTATTTACAATAGCCAAGATATGGAAGTAACCCAAGTGTCCTTCTATAGATGAATGGATAAAAAAGAAGTGGTAAATATATACAATGGAATATTACTCTCCCATGATAAAGAATGAGATCTTGACATTTGCAACAACATGGATGGACCTAGAGGGTATTATGCTAAGTGAAATAAATCAGCCAAAGACAGACAAATACCATATGGTTTCACTTATATGTAGAATTTAAAAAACAAAACAAACAGACAAAAACCCGACTCTTAAATACAGACACCTGGTAGTTGCCAGAACCAACACGGAGGGGTGAAATAGATAAAGGGGATCAAAAGTACATTTATCTTGATGAGCACTGAGTAATATAAAGAATTGCTGAATCATTATATTGTACACCTGAAACTAATATAATACTGTATGTTAATTATATTTCAATTTAAGGAGAAGAAAAAAAAAACCCTGTAGGACTTCATAGCACAGAAAATAAGTTTTAACATATGCAAATTTTAAAAAAATCTTTTAGGGGGTGCCTGGGTGGCTCAGTCAGTTGAGTGCTGGATTCTTGGTTTCAGCTCAGATCGTGATCTTACAGTTGTGGGGTTGAGCCCCATGTGGGGCTCTGCACTCAGCACGGAGTTGCCTTCAGATTTCCTCTCCCTTTTCATACCTCCTGTCCTCTCTCTCTCTCTAAAATAAAAAAAATTAATTAAATCTTTAAAAAAAATTGAGAACGTTATGGAGTCCCAGTGTGGAATGCAGAGTGCAACAAAACAATATATCTTTATTATAAATATTAAAAACAGCTTCACTGATGGAAGTATGGGAAAGAGTTGTTGACCTAAATAACTTTGGAAATAAATGGAGTCTGTAAGACAAAAGGCAAAAGAATCTGTAAATAAGTGTTATATTCCAGTTGATAAAGTTGTTTCCCATGGAGGTGTGTGTAAAATTTTTGATACTATACACAAATGCTGGAACTCAAAAATTAAGTAACTGGATGGCAGATGGTGGGAGCCAAGTTTCTCACTCTTGGAGGAGGAGGTTACGCATTGCAAGAAAAGGGTATAATGATCTACATAGCAATTGATTAGAACTGGGGACAGCAATACAAACTCATGTTTAGTGTGTGTGTGTGTGTGTGTGTGTGTGTAGAAATAGTATAAATACGTGTTTATATATACTTGGGGTAGAATACACATGTATTTCCTTGATGTATCAGCTGAGAGGATCTAGAAGCAATGATACCTCAGTAGCAGTTGAGTACACCTAATACCCAGATCTCGGTTTCTAATACCACTCTCTGATTTAAAAAAAAAAAAAAAAATAGGGCTTCTTAGGAAAATGGCTGATATTAGGACAGGGAAAGGAAATAAATAAGATGAATCTGGAGTATCTTCTTTTGCCAGAGAGTAAAGGAATGCTACAAGCAAACAATAAAACCCCCTACAAGGGATCCGTGGGTGGCCCAGAGGTTTAGCGCCTGCTTTCAGCCCAGGGCATGATCCTGGAGTCCAGGGATCAAGTTCCACATCGGGCTCCCTGCATGGAGCCTGCTTCTCCCTCTGCTTGTGTCTCCGCCTTTCTCTCTCTGTCTCTCATGAATAAATAATAAAATCTTTTTTTAAAAATGAAATAAATAAAAATAAAACCTTCCACAATGATGGGGTATGTCAAATGGAAACAGGAGTCATCTGAAAGAGTTCCTAATGGCCAAAACTGGAACAATTTGAGCAATATTATAAAGTATTGAATTATAACCTGAGGTATAAAATAATTATCTATGAGTTCATAACCATATAAATGATTGAATAAATGGGAGGGAAGAAAAAATCCAAATCATTTGTGTAGACTCCCTGCCTGCATGGAGATGGAGCATAAACTCTTGCCTCCTTAACAGTGAGCTGCATATGTTGACTTTCTTCCGAAGAGTACAGTATGAAAAAAGTAGAGAGAAACTTTATGGTGGGGAAAACTGACAAACATTGCTTCGGCCAGGTTATCAAGGTCAACATCAACAGTGATAAGTCATGTTGATACTATGTACCTTTGATACATGTAATGAAAAAATATCTTCCCCCTATGATCTTCCCTCCAAAATATATATAACCCATCTAATCGTGTGTAACCATGGATAAAGCATTAGATGAATCCCGATTGGGGAACATTCTACAGAATACCTGATTCCTTTAATCTGCCAAGGTCATGCCAAAAAACGTAAGTCTAAGAAATTGTCACAGTCATGAGGAGCTTATGGAGACATGATGACTAAATGTAATGTGGTATCCGAGACGGATTCGGGGAGCAGAAAAGGGACATTATTCCTAAATACTAGGAAATCTGAATAAAGTGTGGATTTGATAACATATCAGTATTGGTTCATTAATAATAAATGTGCTATACTAATGTTACATGCTCATAATAAAAAAAAATTGGTGTGAGATACCTACAATCTCTCTGAATTATCTTCACAATTTTTTCTAAGTCTAAAACTGTCCTAAAATAAAAACGTTCACTTAAAATTTTATTTTTTTAAACCAGAAGAAGGTGAAAGGAAGAACAAAATACTTGGAAAAAGTGAAATGGACAAATGGCACAAAAATAACATAATTACATTGTTTATAGGGCTAACTCTAGTTAAGCGGCAGAGATTGTGAGACTAGATCAAAGAGTAGGATTCAACTTAGTTTCTCTAAAATTGGTACATTTTAACCATATGGATACCAATAGATTGAAAGTAAAAAGATGGGAAAAGAATATATCATGAAACCTGTAAGCACGAGAAAGCTAGAGTGTTTATATCAATATGAAATAAAGCATGCCTCAAAGCAGGGAATATTACCAAAGGGAAAGAAGAACATTTTGGAGTGACAAAAAAGCCTATCTTAAATATACGCTACATTCTACAGTCCTTTTTTTTTTCTAAAGGGAGGGCTGGGCTACATGATTTCTAAAATCCTTCCTGTTCTAAGTATTGTGATTCTAGGGCTGGCCAGTGGCAAGTCTGATTTCTAAGAGTGAGCACATCTTGCTATGCGTCTACAAGTCCATAAAGGGCTATTGGATTCACATGGATAAATTCTGATGGGCTCTTTCTGAACAGATTTGTCTATGTAGAAAATAATGCAGAATATTTTGCTTGAATTCAAATGAAATTTGCATTAACCTTTGTAAGTGGGGAAGCATAAAGAAATAGCACAAGAGGTTTGTAGATATACCAGACCATAAGATTGTTTGCTTACGAAAGCTGTTGAACTATTTATTTGATCCACACCACACACATTTTGGAAGCATTGAACTGAAAGCATAATAGACCCTAGGGTGTGTATGTATTCTAGAGAAAGAGAGAGACTTGCATTCAAATGAATGCATTTTGTTTAATGCATGTTTTAGAACCATACTTGAAAAGTACTCTATGAAATTTCAATTTGATTTTGCTGGGTCATTTTCATTTAGAACTTAGTAAAAGCTAAACTGCCTAATGAATATTTAGTATACCTTAGACAGTTCAGCATTTTCAAACCTGCATTAAATTGACACATCAAAACAAAAATATATTATTTTTCAAATTCTTCTTGGTTTTTCCTTTTGTGCCTCCTAAATAAAGACAGTCTGATAGCTGGAAATACTGGTATAAAATGAAGAGGGTAATGAGTAGGAAAAGAGAGGTTAGGAAGGTATAATCAATTGTGAGCTTCAATGCAATCATAAACCATGAGAGCTAAATAACTCCTATCTCTACCTTTGCCCTTTCGTTGTAATAATGCACACAGAGATTTTTAAGTAATATAAGCTTGAGATAAAAACTGAAAAGTTCAATTATCTTAGCAATGAAACATTAGGAAGGAAAAATGGATATGTTTGAATAAGTGATAAGAGTGGAAATATAACATAATGATATCTCAGTTACAAAATTAATTTGCCTCAGATATAAGAGGGTACATTTTCCTATACTGATTGTTAATAATTTTTTGGCTTAGTTTAGCAAATTGTAAATCTTCCCTGTTGATGTCTAGTAATTATGTATTCATTTGAATTACAAAAATTATTATCATAATATTTTAGCCTCTTGGGAGCTACAGATTTTTTCCCCATAATTCAACCATTTCTGCATTTTCTGGAACTCAGAATGACATATTCGTATTTCAATTTTTATAGAAATATACTTGAGTTTAAATTTGATGTGATTCTAATTTGCCTCGTTGAAAAAAAGAACTCATTTCAAAGTGTGTGCATGCATACACATGCATGTGGTTATGTGCGCACTTGTGTGTATAAAATAACCAGGTTACCTCACTGGAATAAAAAGACACTGGATTTATATTAAGTTAAGAGAGAGTAGAAACAGAGGAATGAGAAGACCACAAACTGAGGGCAGGGTCATTCTTAGTTTAAACCTAATGAAGGCAGATGGGGTGGGAGGGGGCAGGAAAGCGGGAAACCAAATACAGTCTTACTCCGTATGCATATAGTAGAAAAAGTTAGCAAATTATGAAAAACAAAAATGTTACACAGATTGTTTTATAGTGAAAAGCTTAGGTATAAGAGAAAAAACAATTTGAAAGAAAATGGAATAGTGCCATTTCCTCTTTCATTTGCCATTGGTTCCCTAAATAGGTATCGAGTCTCTTTGAAGTGCCCGGACACTGTGCTGACTGGAGATGACACAATGTCTAACCTTCTCAAGACCTTCCATTCCCTGACTGGAAGGCAGTGCGGCGTGGGAGCTTGCCCATTGTTGTGTGGTGGCCAAGAATGGAGGTTTGGATGGAAATATGGAGAGTGAATACTTCTAGGATTTCCCAAGGCCAGTATTTCTGTGACCTTCATTTCCACTTCTCCCAACTTCATCTTTCTGGGGGGAGTCTGAGCACGAGTTCCATGTATGTAACCTTAAGATTATTTCTAGCTGCAAGTTGTTTGAGCCACCTCCTTCCTCCTACCAGCTTCTCTCCTTGTCTCCAACATTAGTACAAGACCATGTTTCTAAATATACTTCCTAAAAGACCCCAGTTTCAATGAAAGTGAATCATTCACAGTTCCAAAATGGGCAGAAAATCTGGGGAAGGGGGATGCGAGCAGTTCAGCTGTTGCCTACTCTTCTCACCCTCTCTTATGCTTTCCCTGATGATGTGTGCATTCACGATTTCCGCATTTCTCTGACTTTCCCTCTTGAAGTGACCCTCCTTGTAGACTGGAGTCCTTCAAGTCTAAGAACATATTCTAATCCTCGTTGATATTATCCCCTTGTCCCACCCAGAGTTCAGCAGCTCGTGGAAATCATTAGGTTACATTAGAATGTGCGCTCACATTTTGCTGGTCAACATTTGACACCCCCTTCCTGCCTCCCTAAAAAACAACAGCAAACCGGGTCACACAGGACCTAGCACCTGGCAAGGATCCTCTGTGAAGTATTTCTGGAAGTCCTCAGAGGGTGGCTCATGGGTACACAAACAAGTCTGTGCCCGTTGGCTGCTGCACAGCCCCGCCTCCTACCTCTGGCTGACAGCCAGCAGTGACGCAGGTGCTCTGCCCCTGCATTTCCAGGATGTCCCCATGGTGCTTGTTGCAGAAATTTAGGCTTGTAAAATGTTATTATTTTGCTTACAGTTGTTCAATTTTCAACTGCAGACAGTGGCAGCACATATTTCTGAGGTGCTAAGTTAGTGTTGTCTACCTTTAGGAACTACTAGATTTGCGAATATCTTAGCCCAAGCTATTGACGGGTATAAATAATTATATGTAACATCTTTAACTTAATTGCCCTCCACTATTGTAGGGCTACTTTAATTGCCAAGTGATTTTTCTTAATGCCGATGCAAAAAAAAAAAACCCACAAAAATCAAAACCAGCACCACCCAAGCTGTATTAATTATGAATCATGAAAAAAAGTTAAAATCTACAATATTTACTGATATTTTACTTCCTATTTGAATAGCCTTAGATATCATGAGTTTTACCTGAAATATCCATCCATTGTTCTTTGAAACATAATGTGGAATCTGTTTTATGTCATCTTTTCTGAGGGTATAACAGTGGGCTTAATTTCTCTTCAGAAAAAGGTCAGAGTTGTTTTGTTTGTTAATTACCATTGAAGATGAATTTTGTTTTTTTCTGTTTTGTTTTGTTTTTTTAAAGATTTTATTTATTTATTCATGAGAGAGAGAGAGAGAGAGAGGCAGAGAGAAAAGCAGAGAGAGGGAGAAGCAGGCTCCATGCAGGGAGCCCACTGTGGGACTTGATCCTGGGTCTCTTGGATCATGCCCTGGGCTGAAGGTGGCGCTAAACTGCTGAGCCACCCGGGCTGCCCTGAAGATGAATGTTGATTGCCAGTGGCCACAGTTAGGGAGGGCCCAATGTTTCCAATTAGAATAATGCAGAATTATTCTAATGTAGCTTTAATTTGGCAAAAGTAAAAAAAAAGTTGTGCATCATAAGTAACTACCAAACACAAATTGCTTGGCTGTGCCTCTTTTTAGCTCCACGTACAGCTGCTGGTAAAAGCAGAGTACCTGAGTCTAAGTTTATATGTATCAAAGGTATAAGAAAAGGCAACATAAAAAAAAGAGCAGTGTTGTCATTTTTGTAAGAGGGTCAAAATTTTTCTGTTGCTTACATCCTAATGTTTTTTGCCTCCAGTTAGTGGAGAATCTGATCCTTTCCAGATGGTCTCAAGGCCAGAGCCAAATCTAATGTCCCACTTCATTATTTCCAAAATTGTTAGAGTTGGCCGTCTTACTGCATTTCTGTAAAGAACACAGGGAAATGTGCATAATTCAGGGAACCTGCAGAATTGTGCAAACAGCAATCCATGACTGCAACATAAACACGTTATATGCAACTTTTTCCTAGAGGAGTGACTGAGTGAGATGCCCCCATCTGGTGGCTAGAATCCAAAGCTACGGAGTCACACAGACACTCCTATCATTTCATTATGATGCCGACCAGTGCCTACCTCAGTTTTTAAAAGCTAGAGATTTTCTATTTTAAAAAGTTGTATTGTTTATTTGAAAGAAGGAACAAGCACTCCACTATTGTAGGGCTACTATTATTCTACTTTTTCATTGAGATAAATTAAATGTTGATTTTGTGAAGAGCTGACTCATTTTATTGCAGATGCTCTTCCCGGCCTGGGCACCCTCCGTCACTCATTTGTGCCCCCCACCCCACCCCCCAGGGTTGGCTTTTAACATCTGCTCCCCGGGCTCAGTGCAGACCTTGCTTGTTCTCTGAATCCTGTCTTACATAAAGCTGTAGAACAACAGAACTGGGAGATCACCCTAGCTCCTACTGCCGATGAGGAAACTGGGACACACAGCTGTGGAGCAGCTTGCCTGCGGTCTTGCAGCTGGTTAGGGGGTCAAATCTTTCACAGTGCAAGGCATTGTATTTCCCTCCACACTCTGGCTTTGTCTTTCTCTGGATTCCTGCAGTCTACTACATTATTTTAAAAAATATTTTATTTATTTATTCATGAGAGACACACAGAGACAGAGACATAGGTAGAGGGAGAAGCAGGCTCCCTGCGAGGAACCTGATGTGGGACTTGATCCCAAGACCCCGGGATTGCTACCTGAGCCAAAGGCAGATACTAACCACTGAGCCACCCAGGTGCCCCAGTTTAACACTTAAATATGTATTGCCTGGTGGTACTCCCTATGTCCTTTTTTGTGTCTGAACCTTGTGCCAAATGCTGACTGCACGGTAGGTGTTCTAGAAAGATGTGTTAATTGATTGGCATCAATGTGTACTGATATGCATCATGCCTCCTGACCGAGCCTTCTCACAAGACCAGAATGTAGAATCCCACAAAAATTTTCTATCCTCACCATCAGATTCTTGAAAATATCCCACACACCAGTGGCAAGCATGTCTATTTTTAAAAATCAATTTATTTAATATCAGTATTGCCAACTTTTAACACGCAAAATCATTGAAAGAAAAGTAAAGGAGTGGAGCCATATGATGTTCTACTGGCACAAAAATATCATCTTTCACCACTGGAAAAGGTAAAGAATGAGACACTGGCTCACTGTGTCCTCCCAAACTCCATGTGAAGCAATTGGCATGAAAACTGAAAAATTCAGCCAATTATCTGGATATTTTAGTTTGTCTTCTTAAAATATGGTGTGTAGAGGTGCCCAGAATTCTATCATTGCTTAGTTGTCAGTCAAAAAGTCATTGTTATACATAAATGTGATGTCATATCAATGCATAATAAACCTTCCTGTCAATCAAAAGTATTGTTATGTATAGACTTTGTGTCAGACATTTTAGACTTTGCATTAAGATATGAAGTGCATGCAAATTAAGGAAAATTTAAAGATGGCATGGCCACAGGCAAATATATTTTAATAGAGTTAGACTTTACAGGGAAATTGACACTTGAGCAAAAACACAAAATGCAAGTTAGAAAATACAGTTTTCTTGACAAAGAAGTCTGCTTTTGAAGGTGGAAAGAGATATATAATTTTGTTATTATACAGACATATTTTCCATTTGGACAAATCTACTCATTAGGATTCTATAATTGGGAAAGGGAAAAATAATAAAAGTTACAAGATATTAAGACAAACATCTCATTTTTCACATTTTCTAATATTTTAAAAGAAATTTAATACAACTCATTTTCAAAGGAATTATCTACCAAGTTAATTTAAAAATACTTCCATCTGAAAATTAAAAATTTGGGGCTCAATTTTCCTTTCTCATCACTAACAAATTTTCTTTTACTGTGAAGCTCTGCCAGATGGAACAGGACCCCTGTACAATAAGGATTTGGTACCGGATTATCTCTTGTCTTTCAACACCTGTGTCATGGTGTGCTACTATTCCTGCTGTGACTACAACCAAAATCAAAAAAAGAATCAAGGAAGAGTGAACCACTATGTAAACTATGGACTTCGGGTGATAATGATGTGTCAATGCGGTTCGTCAGTTTTAACAAACTGTACCACTCTGGTTGGGAATGTTGATAATTGGGGAGGTTATTCATGTGTGTATTGGGGGGTTGTGTACGGGAAATCTCTGTACCTTCCTCTCTTTTCCTGTGAACATAAAACTTAAAAAAAAATAGTGGAGTTTGTTTTGTTTTTTAATGAATCAAGGTAGAAGGCATAGGACGAATGGTGAAGTCCCATTCTGTCTAACCCAAGTAGCACTGAAACCGTCCGTGTAGGCGCTGGCCTAATTCTGGTGCTTATGAAATTTGATATGTGACTTTAGGCAAGTTACTTAACTTCTCTAACTCAAGCTCTTCATCATTATTCACACCATAAATATATATTGAATACTTTCTCTGTTCTAAATACTAGGACAGAGCAATAAGCTAGATTAGGGTTCAATCTTGAGGGGAAAGCAGACCATGATAAATTCCCTGGTTCATTATTTAATTAGAGGTGGGGGTAAATGCACTGGAGAAATGCAGTTGGGAATGTACAGCAGGGGAATCTAATATAATCAAAGAGAATGTTCAAGGTGGGTGAATGGACAATCCAGGTAATAAAATCTAGTAATCACAAATGGTTCTAGAGAGGCTCACATGTGATAATAAGAAAGTGCCATGAAAAGTATAAAGAACCGGATATGATCTCATATTATTATTTTGGGGATATCTGATTATGATTCTAGAGTATCAACATCTAGTTCAGAGATGCTAAAAAAATTATGTGTTAAATTGAGTCCTTTTAAGACCTTTTCCCAGCCTGAATTTTTTTCCAAAAATGAAGTCATGTGATGTTTCCAAACATGAAGTTATGTGAGTTGCAAAGTCCCAAGAAGGACTGTCTTATTCACCCCTGGTGCAGGACCTGGCATATAGCAGAGTAGAACCATATGATGTTCTATTGGCACAATTAAAAGTAGCACAATTAAATTTTGAACACTGGATTTCCAGCTCTTTAAAAAATTTTAAATTTGAGTATATTTGATATACAATGTTACATTAATTTCAGGTATATAACATAGTGATTCAAGTGTAGCTACCATCTATCACCATACAACACTATTACGGTACCACGGACTATATTCCTCTGCTGTGCTTTTTTGTTCCCATGATTTATTCATTCTATTACTAGAAGCCTGTGTTCCCCAACCCCCCTCACCCATTTTGCCCAGTTCCCTTACCTTCTTCCCTCTGACAACCCTCAGTTTGTTCTCTGTATTTATAGGTCTGATCCTGTGTTTTGTTTGTTCATTTTTATTGTATTTAGATTACACACATGAGTGCAATCATATAGTATTTGTCTTTCTCATGTATGACTTATTTCACTTAGCATAATACCCTCTAGGTCCATCCGTGTTGTTGCAAATGTCAAGATCTCATCCCTTCTATGGCTATGTAATATTCCATTGTGTATATATACCACATCTTCCTTATCCATTTGTCTATCAGTGGGTACTTGAGTTGTTTCATATTCTTGACTATTGTAAATAATGCTGCAATTAACATAGGGGTGCACATGTCTTTTTGAATTAGTGTTTCCATTTTCCTTAGGTAAATACCCAATAGCCGGAATTACTGGATCATATGGTTTTTCTATTTTTAATTTTTTAAGCAACCTCTATGCTATTTTCCATAGTGGCTGCACCAATTTACATTTCCCACCAACAGTGCACAAGGGATCTCTTTTCTCCATATCCTCACCAACATTGCAATTTCTTATCTTTTTGATTCTAGGTTTTCTGACAGTTGTAAGGGGACATCTCATTGTGGTTTTGACTTGCATTTCCCTGATGATTTGTGATGTTGAGCATCTTTTCATGTGTCTGTTGGCCATTTGTATGTCTTCTTTGGAAAAATGTCTTTTCGGTTCCTCTGTCCATCTTTTAGACTGTTTGGGGTTTTTTTGGTGTTGAGTTGTATGAGTTCCTTATATATTTTGGATATTAACTCCTTATCTGTTACATAATTTGCAAATATCTTCCATTCATATGCAAAACATGTACTAATACAGAAGGCTTCTATTCTTAGCTGCAACTGTTTTATTCTGAAAATATCTACATTAAAACAAAAATGAAACAAACAAACAAAAAAACACTATGTGAATGAACTTTCTACCCAAACCTTTTCTGCTTTACCTGAGAAAATGATATTCCTCCTATTACCCTGCTTTTGACTATTAAAAAACTTTAACGTCCATTGACAGTAATTGGTATCCATGCCCCACACTTTTCTTGGTTACTAAGTTTTACTCTAACCTCTATGAAGGATGAGGAGGTAATTGATGTGGAAGAAATTTAATCTCAGCCTGCTGCAAAGGAAAAATAATACATACAATATATTACTGCAAAGTTGATTTTTTTTCCTCCTGAGGAAAAAAAAATAGTAATCTCTAGAGATTATTTTTGGTCTTATCCACAATGTCATTGATCAATGGGTATCATATATCTTACATTATCTATAAAAATTTTGCTATTATTAATAGATAAAGAGCTGGGAATCCTGTGCCTTAGGTCTCATATCTAGAAGAGTTGCTATAGTTGATGTCAAAGAAACTACTGCCTGTGTTCCAGGATTTTTATAGATTCAGATCTCATATTTAGGTCTTTAATCCATTTTAAATTTATTTTTGTGCATGTTGTAAAAAAGTGGTCAAGTTTCATTCTTTTGCATGTAGCTGTCCAGTTTTCCCAGCACCATTTATTGAGGAGACTGTCTTTTTCCCATGGAATACTCTTGACTCCTTTGCAACAGATCAATTGGCCATATAAGGGTGGGTTTATTTCTGGGCTCTCTATTCTGTTCCATTGATCTATTTTTGTACCAGCACTGTACTGTTTTCATTACTACAGCTTTGTAGTATATCTTGATATCTGGAATTGTAATATCTCTGGCTTTGTTTTGTCTCAGATTGCTTTGGCTTTATAGGATCTTTTGTGGTTCTATAAATATCTTAGTATTATTTGTTCTTAGATGTTATTCAGTGAGGAAAGGGATTATGCAAAGGCATAAATACTAGGAGACAAGACTCATAGGGAACCACATTGGAACTTAGCCACAAAATAACCCTGAATCACATGCTGTTTGAGGAAAACAAGTAGACATTCAGATCAGAGTGCAAGGAAAGTGCCTATATTACCCAATTTATAAATTAAAACCTAATTTATAGTAGCTCTCCATATGAATAAAACCCTGGTTTGTTTATACTTTTGTAAAGAAAAAAAAAGCTGTTAAAATTTCTCAACTTAGATTTGAGCAAACAAGCAAGCAAAACCATGCACAATAAGAAAACATAAAATGCAGAAAAACATTCCCTCCTAGTATTAGGGGACTTATATTATGTTTGAGGTTTGAAGTAATTGGTACCCAGAAGGGACTACATATGCTGGCTGAATTGTTCTGAAAATATCTCCATCCTGCTGACCAATTCACAGAGAGATGCTGATAACACAGTCAGAGGAGGTCACAAAGTTTCACTGCTGGATAGAGAAAAGAAGTTCCATGAAGGAGGCAGAAGGACAGAGAAATGCAGGAATTTTGTAAAAGGGCAGAAAGGTATTTGGGACCAAAAGGTAGATGATAACTCACCCAGAGATCCCTGAAGCTACTTACCACCAAACCAAACAATAAGAACCACCTCATCACAGAAGGCAAGGGATTTAGACTATTTGAGTCCAATTCACCATTGAGTGCCTCTGTGGGAAATTTGATTTAATCCCAAAGATGGGCATTTCTTACTGTCCTGAGGAAGTGTACATTCTCACAGCTCCCAGCCAAAAATGAAATGTGCTTCAAAGTAGGTCAGAGCCAAATGACAGCTCTCAGGAGCTTTGCAGTGCACCATGCATAGAAAAGAAGAAAAACAAAGCTGCTTACAGAAGAGTTTCAATACTCAGGTTTTAGAATGAGTTCTCTAGCTGTAATGAAGTACAGAATAATCCTTTTACACTTATTGAATTATTGAGTTAAGAACTTTGGCCATGCACTTTATCCTCTAGCTTGATTGTCCTCCTTCATCCATCCATTTTTGAGAACTTGCATGCATGATACAACCCTAGATGTTGTTATTAACAAGTGTTTTATAGATTTTGCTACAATAATCTCCCTGAAGATTAATCTGAACATACTCAATTCATTTTTCCAATTGTTACCCATTACTTGACGTAACAATTCTTAACTATAGAATAACTCGAGGCATCTGTATATTTCATGCTGAAAACCATTAAGATATAAAAAAGAAATAGATAGATGAGCTCTCTTGAATAGCAAAAAAGAGAGAGGAGAGAGAGAGAGAGCGCGTGCCATGTGTAATCTTGAGTAAGCTCAGGTGAGTGACACACCACTTTCTGTAATTTTGTGTCCTTTTTATCTATTAAGAGTATTGTGTTGAAATAGAGATTAAGAGTCCTTGGCCTACAGTAGGAAGTAGATCTTTCTGCATGCCTTCCACAATTTAGTTCCTACCTACCTTTTTGAATCATGTCTACTCAAACTCTGTACATGCCTCCATACTTTCCCTCTTCCAGGTCTTAGTTTATATTGTCCCTCAGCTTTTCTAATTAGCTGAATGTCTGATCCTAGCCAATTCTTAAAAGCTTAGATGCCACCTCATCTATGAATGTCAAGTCCAGTAGACTAATCCGTCTTTACACTCTTAAAAATATCTTTCCTTTGGCACTCATCATTTTATGATTCGTGACACTGGGGAGGTTTAGATAAAGTGATTAATTAATTAAGCAAACACTTATTGAGCATCTATTATGTTCTTTGTGTTGGGAATACAAAGATGATTAATCATGAACTCCCTAGCAAGAGCTCATGTTCTACCAGAAGTGACAGATGTGCATATTACAGCTCAATGTAATGAATTTCTATAATGAATATGGATGGAGGGCTGTGGAAGCACAGAAAAAGGAGTATTCATATATTTAGTTTAATGGACACAGATAAAGAAATCGCTGTTTGCCAGGAACTATTCCAAATACTATAAAATATTAATTTATCCATCTAACAATCTTGCAGTGCAAGGTACTACAAAATACTTATTATATTATTGTTATATTATATTATTATTGTATTATTATTATTATTATTATTCCCGGTTTACAGATGAAGAAACTGAGGCATACTCATACAGCTAGTAGGTGGCAGAGCCAGGATTTGACCCAGGTTGTCTGGGTCCTGAATCCTTGCTCAGAACTACCAGACTATGCTTACTCAATGTACATTTAATGATCAGAAAAGTTTAAGAAATAGACTTCTATCCAAAAGAAATGGATTGTTCTGTTGTGTTCTAATGAACCAGCACTCAGTACATTGCATGTGACAGGAACTCCCTGTTTGTGAAATCAATGTCTTGGCTCTTGAAGGAAAAACAGGTGTTTGATTAGGCAAAGAAAAGAAAGAAGGGCATTCCTGGTAAGATGGATGGAGACATGCCAAGATGTGGAGCTAGGAAGAGGGACTATTTAGGGACTGTGGGAGTTCTGTGGCAGGTACTGTGCCTATTTGCCTTGTTTCCATTCTCACCCTTTGCCCTGCTCTACTCCGTATTATCCCTGGAGCTGCTTCTGTGGGCTATGTTGTCCAGACATCTGCAGGAGGCTGGGTTTGCCCAATGAAAGTCCTGGCCAGACACTGCAGACCAGAAAGCAGGCAGCACAGAGCATTTCTCCCAGACTCTTGTCTGTGGCAGTGCCCCTGGCTGTGGCTACGTCTTCTGGTCAATTTCTGCCAGACAACTCTGCCCTTAGTCCCCCTCTTATCCCACGGATCCCTTAACCCAGGTATGCTAGGTGTCCTGCACTTGCTAACCTCTGAGTTCTTCACCAGCCCTTGCCAAGTTCCTCAGCTCTACTATTTCCCGTGTAAGCAACCCCTAGTACTAAATTCCCTTTCCAAAAAAAAAAAAAAAAAAAAAAAATCTTAGCTAAGCTCCCAGTTCTGTGCTTAGACATTGACAGGCATACTCAGAATATTAAGGAAAAGTATAGTATATTCACCATAATGAGACAGGAAAGGTTGAACTTATCATTGATGAATAAAGCAAAGTAAAACATGTTAATAATTATTTCCTCTTTATAAAAAAAATTGCTTTATGTTTTGCAAATGTATACTGTATTAGTGCAATGGCATGTGAATCAATATAGGGTATTATATATATATATATCATTGAAATCTATTTAATGTATTTGTACTTATATAGTATTTGTAAGTATATAAGATATGTATTTATGTACTATATACATTTATATGTATCATGTATAAGTATATAATATATACAAATTATATAAAATATGTATTCATATCTAAATAAAATATTTTTTTAAAAAAGGGGATCCCTGGGTGGCTTAGTGGTTTAACGCCTGCCTTTGGCCCAGCGTGTGATCCTGAAGTCCCAGGATTGAGTCCCGCGACGGGCTCTCTGCATGGAGCCTGCTTCTCCCTCTGCCTGTGTCTCTGCCTCTCTCTCTTTCCCTCTCTCTCTGTGTCTATCATGAATAAATAAATAAAATCTTTTAAAAATGTGTTAATATCTTGAAATATATTTTTTAAGATATTCATTCTCTAAGACTCTACTAATGGGGCATTCATTTGAGAAGTTTGGAGTCTATAAAAATACATAGAGTTGGTGTCATAATACCAACAAAACTCATGATCCATTAGCATCTCCACAACAGGCAACGTCCTGTGAGAATTTGTGATAGAAGCATGTTAATATAGTGTCACAGAAGGACTTATGTGACTTATGCGGGCAGGTTTCATTTTTCCTTAGACATGGTTCAAATAAATTAAGCTAAGATTGGAGGGGGGAAACAAATGAGAGGAATGAAAGAGTGAGGAAGAGCTAGAGGAAAGGAAGTAAAGAAGGAAGGAAATCTATTCAGATGGTACATGAACAAAAATAAAGAGGACGTGGCTCCTCCTGAAGGTGACTTAGCACCCTATGTTCTCATCTTTTCCTAGTCCAAATCAATGAAAGAATAGGGCTAATCCATGGTATCAGTTAGTTAAAAGAGTTGCAATGTCCATAGAAACAATGTCTGTGTACACATTTCTTCCATGAGGATTTATGTGCACTGTTCTGGACAGGTGACTACAGGTCACACAGATCATTGAGAACACCGCTGTGCATACATTTCTTAGAGGTCAAGCATTATTTGTTGTTATTTTAAGGTGAAAATAGTAAAAAGTAATGATAAAGTAGTAACATGTGCCTATCAGTAGAAGTCCCAATAACTGTTTCTTGTACTTAACTTTGGAGAGTGTTGTTTGTGTTGTGAAGCTGAGGCTGGTGCATTAAGATTAAGCGGACTTTGACCTGCTGGAAGAGGAGGGATAAACCACCCACAGGGGGTTGGCAGGTAGCTCCCTCACTTTCAGAACTCCCACTCTGGGGAAGCACAAACCATGGGGTTCATTTTGTAAAGCCACAGTTCAATACACCCGCACAAAAGAATTAAAGTCACAAGACCTGTTACAGATCCTGGCAAAGGGGAGGAGGGGGGTGCAATGAGCTGGGGAAGGACAGTCTTCTGCCTCAGGAGATAGAGAGCAAAGCAGCAAGCACCTATTACTTAGGAAGTGATTGGGGCAGAGGTCACTAACTTTTTACCAATTCATGCCTAAGTGGTTATTTTAAATGGTAGCCCAGAAAAAGCAAAGTGGGAACTCAGGGGAGTGCGGGGGTGTGGGAAATCCTAAACTCAGGTCTTAATCCAAATGCCCAGACTCTGGGTGTGAGCAGGCTGTCAGACTGTAAAATGCCTAAGCAGCAACTCAAAATAGTTGTTTTTCTCAGCACCCTGTTTTATATAATTTTCTACTTTATTTGGCATTTTTAAATGCTAGTCATTTTTATTTGTGTTTTCAAGTGACCCTAGGGGAGGAACAGAAGGAGGGGAAGCGAGAAACAACTGAAATAGCTCAACACCTGAGCTTACTCATACTGTTCTTTCTCAAGTTCATGTTTCTGCACCAGTTGGTTCGATCTGGACAGAACCTTGGGAAATGAGCAAACCCATAGAATTATTTTTCTGTGCTGTGCTTCATGTTTCAGAGTAGCTATTTTCAACTAGTATCACAGAGAGCTGCTACTAGCAACTGTTAAATTACATAGGAATTTGACTTCACACGGTTTATTGAAGAAATGCTAGAGCATATTAAGTGAAGTTTTACTGAGCTTGTATATTTCTCAGATGCAGCTACAATGCTAAGTGCCTTTATTACAGTGAAAAAGTTGACATAGCATTTATAATCTACAAACATTTAAATTATATTTTATGTTTTCAAATAATCTATGAAAACAAGATAAAGTAACAGTTTACTTTGATGTTTGGGAAAAGAAACTAGAAATAAAATTAAAAGTCTTGCTATAGAGAATGCTATCATCTACACTGCAGATTCGGGAAGATTACAAGAATATACATATGTCATAAAGTATATGCTTTTCAGGGTAATTTTAAGAAATAAGAAAATCTAATCTCCGTATTTGAGAAAACCAGCACTTAATTTCCTTTGGGTTCTTCCCTTTCTATCCTGGAGAATTACAAATCTCTAAGCATTATCCATTGTACATCTTCCCCGGTGCTTAGTTCCTGGATTTATGTTCTATTCAAGTCCTGATTGCATTAAATAATAATGTTAATTCTCAGTAGTTATTAGTCAAAATTAGCTAGATTATTTGAAATCTCCCTATCATAATAAAAATACAATTTAAAATACCTTTGTTACTTTTTTTTTTTTGTCAAGGGAGCATCATTATTATAATTACCATCTTCTCAAGATAGTATTTATTACTTCTGTATGAAGTGGAGAGCATTACTAGATCCACCTTTAAGGACCATCCAACGCAAGGATAGAAAGGTGGCAATCACTTTCGCCTGCCCCCACAGGTTACTACTAAGACAAGATTTGCTTTACAATGGAGTGTATGCATCACTGAACAGACAACAGCTTGCTAGGTATTATACGAGAATCTTTTTAAAAATGTGAAAGAGTGAGCTGTGGATTTCTCCTTTTCCTACTAAGCTTTGTGCTGTAGTGAAATATGCTTTCTGATCATATTTTTAATATACGTATGTGTGTTTGTATTCCAGATATTGGTTTATTTAAAGGAAAAATAACAGTTTTCCAAAGCATGGATTCCAAAGGGCATAATTAAATTTTAAAAACACTTTGGGCTAATTTTAATATTTCAAGCTAAAAAAAAAAGTGAATGAGGTGGTAGTGGTTGGGAAGATACTCATTTGGCTGCTCAGAGAGCTGTGTCTGGGTACTGGGACCCCTCAAGTATAGCAGCAGCTGCGCCCATAGATGATCCTGCACCCATTCCAAGAAGTGCCTGGCTAGAAGTGGGAAATTCATGTTTCCCGACTACCTGCGCCAAGTGCAGGGAGAAGCATTGTCAAGACTCTACAATTCTTCTCTTTGGGTTTGCCATGGAGGCTATGGTTATAGGCTTCCAAAAAACAAAGGATAATGAAACTGTTAGGAGAATTTGATCTTTTCATAACTCTGCTGCATATTAGAACCTTACACTCATTCCAAAAACTACAGCATGTGTGAGTTTTCCAACTTTTATTCTCCTTGGATTTGAAAAATAATTTTTTCAAGCCAAAGCTTTTTCTGAGACCGGGAAAAAGAAAATAAATTTCCTGAAAACCTAATGATCATTTAGGAGCCATAATAGAAGAGTTGTTTTATCTCTAGTGGACATATTTTGGAAGTAAACAGTTTAATTTAAGGAAACCATGAAAGTACTACTAAATGCCTACATTTTTAGGAAAAAATATTTAATAGAATTAAAATGAGAGGAGGACAAAATGGTTTGTCTTAAACCAAAGACAGAGAGATGAGGATCAGGAGGTATTAGAAGGTAGACAGTGCAGGAGAGATACTGCAGGGCCACTCTGCCACAAAAAGTATCCTTATCTCTGCCACATTGTCGAGATTCCACCATAAAAATCTATTACGTTATGATTTCTACCAAAAGTCCCTTTGTTGCTCTCAGATCTTTTCTCTTTTCAATTGAAATGTCTAAGAGTCCTAGTCAAGTTACACTGTGATAAGTGTCAAAGACAGAATTTGAACCCAAGATCTCTGCTGTGTCACCCAAGTGCTATTTACCTCATAGTAATCTTCCTCAAAATGAGATTTTTAATCCAATGTTCACCTTAAAAATAAGCATTTCCTTGAGTATTTTAATGTCCATATTTGTTTTGTGTCTAGGGCTGGTGCTAAGACGTTCAGCTTTAATTATCTTGGACTGAAACAGATAAGAACTTAATACATCCCAAGTGATAGACAAATGAGATGAGGGAGCACCATGCGAAGGAGAGTGTCACAGAACTTTGAATTCCCCGAATGGTGAGCTCATGGCTCAACCACCTGACCTTCGTACTATAGAAATGCCAGTAATCACCAGTACCATTTTTAGGAGGCTAGAGGTAAGTCAGTTTAGGCAAAACATTATCACACAAAATTAATTGGTCAATTTAGATCTTATTGACATTATAGATTTGATTAATTTATAAGTGCACATTCTTTCATGGTTATATACAATTTTGAGCATCTAGAAGTTTGAGAAAAATCATCTTTTGATGACAAAGCATTGCTCCAAATTCTCAAGCTTAGCAAACTTGGTCATTTGCCATGCTGAGACATCGTTATTCCCTTGCTCAATCCCATCTGCATTTGTAATCCGGATAACGGGCATGTGTGGATTTGCATCAGCAGCAAACACAGAGAACCAACTCAAAGATGATAGGACCCAGATCTTTAGGTGCCTAATTCACAACCAAGGACTCTCGTATATGGGGAGATAATTTGACATATAGGTCAAAAACTTGCACGTATTTGGTTTGTGTCTCAGTCCAAAATTTCCAAACGTTACTCATTATCTCTTCTCATTCCTGGTCTCATCTGAATAATTTCCTGGTGGAAAAAAACGTATATTTTTATTTTTTCATTGACCCTGTTTTGTCACTTGGGCAGAGCTGGGATTTGAATGCAGGAGGGTTGTGCCTTTTGACCTCTTAGCTTCAATGCCTCAAAGATCTTAATTCTAAAGTGAGAACATGAAGATAGTCACCAGTTGGCTATTACATCATTGCGGTGTCACAGAGTTCCAGGAGGTGACAAATGAAGTTCTAGTTCTGTAAAACTCTACCAGGTGTTCAGAGCCTCTGTCCCTCCACCCTACATTCTTTTGACAAATCCTTGCTCCAGCAGTAACATGACCACGACTGTAGTCTTTGAAGCTGGTAAGAGCTGAATCAGTTATCGACTGCTGCGTAACAGACCACTCCAAAACTTAGTCACTTGAAAAGAAAATTATTTATCATCATGATTCCATGAATTGACTGGACAATTATTCTGCTCCATGTACTGTTGGCTGAGATCACTCCTGTCACTGAATTTAGCTAGTAACTGGGCGGGGTGCCTTGGTTCTCTTCCATGTGGCCTCTCTCTTTAGCAGAATATGTTTCTTTCAAGGTTTAAAAATTCCACAATGGAACATTCCAAAAGGATAAGCCCCAACATGCAAGGGCTTATTGAGATTCTACTTATATCACACTTTCCAGTGACCAAAGCAATTCACAAGGCTAAAGCCCTAGTTAGTGGCAGGACTATACAAGGGTGTGGATACGGGAGGATGTGATTAATTGGGGGCCAGCAATGTAACAGACTACCATAAAAAACGAAGGAGTCCAGCTATGTATCAGTTTTCAATTATTTCATCATTTTTAACAAGTGTCTGGTATACCATTGTTTATTAGGCATGAAGACTTAAAGAATGCTATTAACTAATAACGGAGTGAAGACACCCATGTGCAAATCTATAATGTGACCTTACCTGGGATGAAATATTAAGAAATATAATATTGGTCTCTGACTCTTGTTCCCAACCCAGGGCTCCTAAACTCCTTAAGCGAAAAGATCACTAGGAAAAATCTCTTTTTTCAAAAAATATTTGGTCTTAGACTTTGTCCCTGACCTGTATATTCCTAAGTGACAAGAGGATTAGGAGCAACTTCTCTCCTATTGAGTTGATTCTGGGTGGGCTCCTGGATACACATAGGGGCTACTCTTTGGAAGGATGAAGCCATGATTACATACTTGAAACATTCAGTGCTGCCCTCATTCTCTCGAGAAGGGATGAAAATGGAGTTCATCGGGACTCCTGGGTGGCTCAGTGGCTGAGCGTCTGCCTTCGGAGCGTGATCCAGGGATGCAGGATCGAGTCCCACATCGGGCTCCCTGCATGGAGCCTGCTTCTCCCTCTGCCTGTATCTCTGCCACTCTCTGTGTGTCTCTCATGAATAAATAAATCTTTTTTTAAAAAATGGAGTTCATGATCCGCCTCGCCTCTGTGATGAAGCTTCCATTAAAATCTCGAAAGTAAAAAAAAAAAAGTAAAAAAAAAAAATCTCGAAAGTACTGGGTTCAGAGCACTTCTAGGTTCGCAAACACAACTACACTGAGAAAATGGCACATCCCATCTCCACAAGGACAGAAACTACTACAATTAGGACTTTGCCATATGTATTTCTTCATCTAGCCATTCATGTATATCCTTTAATAAACTGCTAAAAGTAAGGGAACTTACTTTTAAGTGAGTTCTGTGAGCTGCTCTAGTAAATGAATTGAATCCAAAGAGGAAGGAGGTCATGGGAACCTCCGATTTGTAGCCACATCAGAGAGAAATTGTGAGTAACCAGGGAACCTACTACTTGCGATGGGCATCTGAAATGGGATAGAGGCAGCCTCATGGGACTGAGCCCTCAATCTGTGGGGGAACCTGATGCTATCTCCAGGTAGACAGTATGAGAGCTGACTGAAATTTTAGGACACCCAGCTGATGTCACAGAAGCATTGCTTGGTATGGGAAAACCCCATACATATCTGGTGACCAGAAGTGTCAGAAGTGAAGTGTTGTGAGTGTGGTAGCCTTGTGAGAGTGAAGTGGAAGTGGAAGACTGAGTTTTTCTAATACATCTGGTTAAGGAGAGAGCTGAGAATTTGGAACGGACTCAAGAACAGCTCCCCTTGACCCTCTCCCTCCAACTTCCCAGGCAAATCTCAATTCATGGCAAGCAGCCCATGAAATGAATGAGGACAGACAGGAAAATAGTGCAAATATACAAAATTCAACTGTATTAGGAAAAATTAATGTCAATAAGGATCAACAATTCTACCTAAGCGGGCCAGGTCTTTAAATTAATGCAAAACAGGGCACCTGAGTGACTTAGTCGGTTAAGCACCCAACTCTTGATCTCAGCTCAGGTCATGATCTCAGGGTTGGGAGGCTCTGTGCTCAGCAGGGAGTCTGCGTGACATTCTCTGTCTCCCTCTCCCTCTGCCCCTCATTCTGCTCATGGGGCCGCATGCTCTCTAATCAATAAATACTTCTTTAAAAATTATTTAATTAACGCAAAGCATATTTGTTTTTTCCATCTGACCTGTTAAAAGTGAAACTGTGGCTCCTTAAGTCTAATTTTTGTACATCAATTAAAAAAAGATTTTTTCATATACTTAGTATCAGAGTCCCCTATTCAAAGGCCTTGATCACACAGTCCCGAAGCTCAGAAGTTTCCTGTCTGATGCCAAGAGAAGGTACAATCATTGGGATAGGGTAAATATCAAGGTGGGTTTCATAAGATCAAGTTTAACTTAGAATTGGGGTAAATCTGTAAAATTTAGCATGGCAGAGAGAGTGACACATGTATGAAAAAAATGACTATAACTTCCGTTGAACTTTCCAGAGGGAATAAGACTAAAGCCATGTGTAAATAGGGAGCCTGATGGGGGTCATTTCCATTGCTTGGCAATACAATTCCTTTCTTTTTTCTCTTTCTATATAATCGGGATGCTTGAACTCCTATTTATCCATTGACCTAGTGGTTCAAAACACCACAGTGACTGGCCTATAGTTCACCTGTCTTAGGTTGGATCAGGTGGTCCTTTTACACGTATAATCAATGTAGTATGTGACCTGTAAACAGTTGGCGCCAACTTCTAAGGGTGACGTTACTTTACTCAACAGCGCTCTCCCCACGCGGGATCAGCACAGGTGAGGCAACGACTTCTTTTACTGAGCTTAATTCTGATGATAACGTAGGACACAGTTTCACTGCAAGATGCAGATGCCTTCCCATCCTCTTTATGAATTAAAATACCGAATCGTCTTTGGTGCCGGCGATATGGTGGTGATAAATAGGAATGAAGGAGTAGGTTTTTGTTTTTTTGGTTTTTTTTTGTTTTGTTTTGAGTAAGTGAAGCCATAACCCTAGAATTTCTCTGTCTTGGACTAGCCCCGAGTCTCAACATCCATCCATTGAGAACAGGACTTGGAGGATGCGGCCCCGCCGCGGTGCAGGTGGTGGTGGAACGCGGCTGCCCGGGACCTCGATGCTTGGCGGAGGCCCCGGCTCCGGCCCCGGCTCCGGCCCCGGCTAACCCCCGCCCCGAGCAGGGAGCGCCGGTTCCCGCAGGGGCCCGGCCGCAGAGCCCCAGCCTCGCGGGCGCTGTCCGGAGCGTGTGCGCGCGCGTGGCCCAGGTGTCTCCTAGGGGAGCCGGGGGGCGCGCACCGCTCGGGCTGCAGGCGCCGACCCGCCCGCGAACTCGGGGCCCGGACAGTCCCGCGGCGAGGAAGGTCCCCGGCAGGTCGCCCGCGTTTGTCTGGCACCTTCCACGGGGGAGTCTGATGGGGGAGGGGGTGCCGGGAGGGGAGCGGGGGGAGACTGAGGCACCCCAGGCGGCACCGCGGCCCGCGCGTCGGGAGGGCGCCGACCGCTGCTCCTGGACCCCGCACGCCCGCCTGCGCCCGCCGCCGCGCCGCGACCTCCCCCAAGCAGCCTGGAGGAGCAGAGAAAGCGGGAAAGACGGGGGGGGGGGGGGGGGGGGGGGCGAGTGAGCCGGCACCGGAGAGCGCGGGGGGAAGGGGAGAGAGGGAGACGGGAGCGCCGGGACTCCAGGCGGCGGCAGGTTCAATTAGCTAAACAAAGAGATCATGGCGACTGTTTACGTGGGCAGCGCCGCCCGCCGCCGCCGCGGCCCGAGGAGTCGCCGAGCTGCCCCCGCGCCCCGGCCGGTAAGTGACGCCCGCCGCCCGCCCCCGCCCTCCGCCCTCCCGCCGCGCGCCGCCCCCCGCCCCTCCCCCGCGCCCCCGCCCCGCCCCGCACCTGCCCCCGGCGCCGCGGGCCCCGCCGCACCTCCGCCTCGCCGCGGGGAGGGAGGGAGGGGTGCGGGCGGCGGGAGGGCGGGCGGGAGGCGGGGCGCCCCCCCCAGGGCGACCCCGGGGTGCTCCGCGGGCCGCGGGGGCCGGGGCGGGGGCCGGGGCGGGGGCCGGGGCGGGGGCCTCCTGCGCAGCCTCCGCCGGCGCCCTCGCTCTCCTGCCCCGGCCCCCGGCCCCCGGCCCCCGCGCCCCCTCGATCTCTCTCGATCTCGCTCTCTCTGGATCTCTCTTGACCTCTCGATCTCACTCGCTCTCCCTCGCTCTCCCGATCTCTCTCGGTCTCTCTCTCTCGATCTCTCCTGATCTCTCAATTTCTCTTGACCTCTCGCTCTCTCTCGCTCTCTCTCGCTCTCTCTCGCTCTCTCGATCTCTCTGATATGTCTTGACCTCTCGATCTCTCTCGATCTCTCGATCTCTCTGATCTGTCTTGACCTCTCGATCTCTCTCGATCTCTCTTGACCTCTGGATCTCACTCGCTCTCCCTCGCTCTCCCGATCTCTCTCCGTCTCTCTCGCTCTCTCCTGATCTCTCCCTCGATCTCTCTTGACCTGTCGATCTCTCTCTGCCCGTCCGTGTCCCCTCCTTGCGTCTCTCTGACCGGCCTTGAGGTCGGGACCCCGAGCCAGAGGTCACCTCCGCAGGCTGAACTGGCGGAGCCTCCCGCGTCGGGGACGAGCCCCCAGGGGCTCCGCGCGGCCGCAGCTCCCCGGCCCCGCCCCGGGCGCACCCCCTTCCCCCGTCGGGAGGACTGTCTTTTCCCTGCAGAGGCTTTTAGAGTGTCTTTGTGCTAAGGTTGGCACCGCGGTACTGGGAGGTTGGCTAATGACAGGGGAGGAAAACAAAGGCAACAAATGGGGAGGGGGAGGGGGGCAATGTCACCAACTACGGAGGAGGCTCCCTCTTCTCCCAGGAAACATGGTTTCCCTTTGCGGGAATCCCTGGAGCATCATCGGCTTGCAGCGGACGCATTTTCCTTGGCAGAGCGAAAAGCCAGTCTTTAGGTCGCCAAGTTCATCTCACTTTTCCTTTCAATAAAACTTTTTTTTTTCAATGTTTAGTGCATTTCAGTTTTTTCTTTTTTCTTTTCTTTTCTTTTTTTTTTTTTTTTCTTGCTTCCCCTTTCCAGAACCTCAGTGAATATCTCATGTTTTATGTTTGTGTCCTACTGGGGGCGGGGGTGGGGGGAGTTCACAGCCAAGGACTGACTGTCAGAGCAGGACTGGGGTTGGTCGCATGTAAGCAGCCGGGGCACAGGCTTGGCTGGGGACCAGGGCATCAGAGCCTAGCCCAGTTGCATCTCTTGCACACATCCATTTGAGTCTCTGACATCACAGGGCTGGCAGGTTGCTAATGGACACTGTAATGTGTAGTAAAATAAATTACTTTATCACCTGAGAAAGAAAATGCTGATGTTTAAAAGCAGCCAAAAAACCCTCTTGTATTATAGCAGTCATTCTATCTTTTCTGTACAGATACAATTCAAGCGAATGAATTTGTTGATTCATAATTATTGTTATACCCTCTGCAAGGTCCAATTAGAAGAAGGTGTTCTACTTTTTCTCTCCCTCCCCTTGAAAGTAGCACACTGGAGGACTGATTCTCATATATTAGGATCGGCCAAATCATACCTATCTTTTGCTTGTTGATCACTAAAGCAACTTTCAATCCAACCCACTACATCTTTAATAAAGCAGTACTTATTTTTGCAGTTATTATTGGGCAGGCATAGCCTGATACCTTGCCATCTAGCTACTCACTTCTTTTTAACCTGTTGACATTTCAAAAAAGCTGAAATTTACTCACACAGCAATACAGGAAGGAGAGTGGGTGGAAAGACTTAGCTTACTGAAGAACCTAGAACTTACTGGAGTCAGAAGTTATCACTTAAGAGTGTACATGTTTATTTTCACCCTTGTGTGGACATTAGAAAAACAAAGTTGGTGCTTCCATAAAGAGCTTCTACCCGGACACTGAACTCACTAGTTAGCTTGAGATTCCATTACTCAGTAACCCCAGGCACATTCTCATAAATGGATTTTATGTTGACTTCCTGCCCAAACCAGGTCAGAGATCATAATCATGGAAAGAAGTGAATTGGCCTCCAAAGTGACTTTAACAGAAGCAGAAAGATCAGTCTTTGGGTTATAGATCTCGCTGACCCATTAAGGGTCAGTAAATTAGTAGATTGCACTTGAGTTGACACTCCTGATCCCAACTTAATGGGTTGATTAACTGATGGCTGCTATCTTCATTATGGGCTATTAGCACATTGTTAAACCTGAACTTTAGAGTACGGAATTGTTTTTATGTTTACTCTTTGGTTCCCAAGGTTAATCAATATTCATCATGGCCTTAAATTATTTTTAACTAAAGAGGTTAAATAAACCCTTTTGTAGAGAAAAGAAAATTCAATACCATAACTGTATATGATTTTGGGATGCAAAACGTTATCTGATTAAAGATTTTGCAACATACACAAAAATATCCAATTAGAAGCACTATTGCCAAGTGGAAAAGCACATATAAATCTACACATTACAGACTTAAAATCAACATCCTTCTCGTTAGTAGCTAGGACCGTGACCCTCTTATTCTTCTTTGTGCATTTGAGTGACGGTCAAATTTAACACATGATATTTAGACTTCCAGTGATGATTTTCATAACTTGCAGGCTAGGAATAGCTCTCTCTGTAGGCAATGCCTAAGCCTAGACTTTACCTACTGGAAAGTGTGAATATTAGGCCCCCCAGGAGGCACGCATCCGTAATTGGTATATGTTAGAAATCAGTCTAAAATTTGCATTTTTAAATCCCTGCTGTGTTTCTTTTTCCTTGACCTTCCTGAAATTTCTAGAATATTCCAATGTAGCTGGAATCCTGATAGAATGGGTATCATCAGTGAATCAGTGATTACTCTTTAATCTATTTGGTAATCAGTGTGTCAGTAATGCTGGGAAAACTGCTTAAAACGCTTGCAAAATTGACACTCCCAATCCCATGCCAGATTAGGAGTTGTATAGATTGTTTCTTTCATGTGGCACTTCATTCAAAACTCAGTGTCCTGTCAGCTGTCGCAAAAGGAGCAGTACTTTCTGGTAGAGGTTTTTGAATTGAATACTTGGTAAACATTTATTGAAATGAAATAAAAAACAAAAAGACTTAAACCCAAGAGTTATTCTATAGATAAAATAGGAGAATTAGGAGATATATATAGAGAGATCTCTCTCTCTCTAATCTCTAAAATCAATGCTAAGAAGGCTCAAGGAAGCCTGATAGTTTCAAAATCAAAGCATTGGTCCCCTGAATCGAGAGGCCACTGAATTTGGAAAAGAGGAGATCACTGATGACCTTAGGTGGGTAGCATTGATCAGGGGTTAGGAATGAAAGGCAAGCTTGTAGGAGGGCGAAGAAGGAAGAAGAGGGTGGAACATACTGTCGCAGATAATTTTAAAGAAGAATGTCTCACAAATGACATCCTTGAAAGGTACCATGGTTGGCATATCTTTGGTTTGCAAGACCAAGTCCCTGAGAAAATAGGATCCTAGTAGAAATGGAATTAAAGTAGCATTAACTACCTTAGAAACTCCATTGCAAATAAAAGCCGTGGAGGGCACCTGCCTACAAAATGAGCCACATTTGTCAGCATTAAAAGCCTGCACCAATAGGTAATCCTCTTGAATCATCTTTTTTAGTCGTCTGGGGACACATGGCTATAGGATTGTGATCTGCCGAGGCAGACGGTCCCCAAGCTCCAGGGTACACAGATTATTTTTGGCTTTAAAGTGTTTGCGCCCATTCTTACTTGAAATTCAATGTCTTTTGCACTTGCTTTCTCCCTTATTTCATTTTCTTAAGCCCTGCCAAAATGCTTTTGTAACCATATAGCCCTTCTACAAATTATCTTGGTATTTAGAGGATTTTTTTTTTTCTTTTTTTGGAGGGGGGCTGTGCATCTGGTGTCATATCTGTAGTTAGAGGATGTGCTCGAAAGCAGATTCCTCTCTGAGACACTGGACTACATTGCCACCAGAGAGAGCAGCAACATTTATTGTCCTATCCTGTCACTGAAGTGATTGAACTGAATCTGTAATAGGTAAAAAGATGATTGGCTTTGCCCTTGTAACATATACATATAAAGTGAGTTATTTAAAATTTGTTTGGCAAGAGCTTATTTTTATTATGAATGGTATATTGTGAGCAAGGGAGAAGTAAAAGCAAAACATTCGGCATTGACAATCTGCAGATAGATAAGGTTTTAAAAAAAGAAACTAAGAATTTAATTTAATTAAGGTGGATTGGAGGTATGCTCTGTGCTTGGAGCTGGAGTGGGGGTGGGGAGGCTGCTGTGATGAGTCAGAGGCTGTGGAAAGCAAAGTAGGGCAGCAGAAGAGATCCTTTCCCCATTTTCACACCCACTCACCTCCGAAGCAGCAGCAATGTAAGCAACCAAGGCCACAGAGCAAGTCTAACCCTGCGTCAAGGGAAGGCAGGGTTTCAAAGCAGCAGCAGGGCTCATCATCTCTGGACTTCCAGATGCACATATCAGAAAGCTCTGTGCCAGTTAGTAGAAGAGCTAGTGGAAGCAGAATCTTGTCAGGGGAAGAGGCTGAAGGAACTCTTCAGAGCAACCCAGACTCCAGCCTGGGTCACCACTGGGCTCCATTAGTACCAGCCTTCAGCCAGAAGATGAATCAGAAAGTAGGTAGGTTTTACGTGAAGGACACCAGGTGAAGGTGTGGACATTACCCCAGAACTCTGTGTAGAGGCAGATCCAATCCCCTTGCCAAATCCAGTTCACCAGCGGCTTGGCTTAGAGTTTTTAACAATCAATCGTGTCCCTATTATGCACCTCTTGTGGGGAGGGCTAAGGATTGGATGCGGCTGCAAAGACTGGATGGGACAGAGTGGGAAAAGGCAAGGGCTGCTAAAACATGGAGTGACCCAAAGAAACTACAGGATTAGAATGTAATAAAACATCCATAATATTCCAAAGGTGTAGCATTTGAAAGCAAGAACTATATGCTCAAATAAAACTGTGTGTCCGGGGTTATGCATTTTGAACAATGCCCTGGAAGCTACTTTAAGTGGCTCTGAATTAATGTGTCAAAATTCATAATTCAAGCCCTTGTGTGTGTTGCCACAACTCAATGAAATTTTTAAATTCAAAGAATGTACTCATATAACACATTTGTCACGGAAATCATCCTTTCCAAATGAAAGCTTCTAAATTTAGCCCAGGTGAAACTGAGCCCTGGAAAGTGAGGTTGACAACGATATTTTATTATCAATTGCCAGCATTTCTCCTATTACCAACACATTTTGAAAATTATATCTTCTTGAAGGCATCACATACAATTTAATAGAACTGATTAAATGACAACTTCCTGGCTAAAAAAGCCCCACAACAAATATCAAACATCTTTCCCCTCTCATAATTAGTGGAAGAGTGATACTACATATATACAAGAGGCTCTGTGAATATCTAAGAATATCATAGTATCAAGAACACACAGAGAACTCAACATATTGAACATTCAAACAAGCATCTCTTAAAAAATATCAATGTCTTCTGTTTTATTTCACTTTTTAGGACTACTTCAAAATTTCAGTAGCCGGTAATTTAAAATTAATTTTCTATTGCTATTCCTAAAAATGACTACAAACTTCATTGCTTAGGATGACCCAAATTTATTATCTTACAGTTCCTTTTAAAATTTTATTTATGTATTCACGAGGGACACAGAGAGAGGCAGAGACATAGGCAGAGGGAGAAGCAGGCTTCCTGCGGGGAGCCTGGTATGGGACTTGACTCCAGGACCCTGGGATGACAACCTGAGCCAAAGGCAGATGCTCAACCGCTGAACCACCCAGGCGTCCCTTTTTTCTCAAAGTTCTATAGGTAAGAATTCTGACATGGGTCTCACTGGACCACGATCAAAGGGGTCAGTAGGGTTACATTCCTTTCTAAGGGCTCTAGGGGAACATCTATTTCCTTGCCTTTTCCAGCTTCTACAGGCACCCGCATTCATTGGCCCTTGGCTTCCTTTTACCATCTTCAAAGCCAGCAATGTTGCATCATTCTGACTGTTCTTCCAAAGTCACATCTCCCTCTAACCCCAGCTGGGAAAAGTTCTCTGCTTGTAAGGATCCAGGTGATTGGATTGGGCACGCCTGGCTCGTCCCCATTTCATGGACATTTGCAAAGTCCCCTTTGCCACAGAAAGGATCACATTCACAGATTCTTAGGATTAGGGTGTGAACATCTTTGTGGGGTGGGGGGCATCATTCTGCCAGTTTTTAATTCTGTTTCTTCTTACTGTTAATTTAGGGACCTCTGCAACAGAAACCAAGGCAAGGCTGTCAGTGCCACAAGTTTATCCGGGAGTGACACCAAGAAATGCCCAGGAGGGAGTGGGGAAAGGGGATAAGGAATGAAAGAAAGGCAAGAAATGGTACCTTCTCAAGCAAGTTGCTACTGGGGAATTGAAGTTTAATCCCATTGGGGCTACTCTGAGGGATAGTGTAGACCTAGGAATTATTCCAGTGGAGGGGTGAGGAATCTGTAGCACTCATCCACCACATCCGTCATATTCTCGCTCTGCTCCTGGCACGTCCATCACATGGGGGACCCATGTTCTCCCAGCCAGGCTGAAGACCTCAAGCAGGATCACAGGTGTTCACAGCAAGCAGGCTTCAGAGTGAAGTGAATGTTGGGAGTTTATGTATGGAACACCAAGGGGCACCTGTCAGATTTATTCGTCAGCAAGTCCTACTTTTTATCATTTCTCCATAATTTCCCCAGTACCTCCCTCTTTCTATTGCTACAATTCAGATCAGCTTCTCCACATTGCTACTCCTAACCCACTTTTCCACCTCAAGTTCTGTTCCACTCCAGTTTGTGCTGTCTATGGCTTCAAAGTTCATCTTCCAGAAAGCATGGCTTTTATTGTGTTACTTAAAACAGACAAGTAAGCAAGCAAACAGACAAAAGTCTTTATCAATTTCCATTACCTATAGGAAAATTTTAAAATAAAAATCCCTACTCTAGCCTTTAGGTGCCTTCATTGTGGCCCCTTATCACCTCACCTTTGTCAACTCATACCAACTTAACTTAACCCCAGTCCCTGAAGAACAGAAGAACTAATCCAATTTGCTTAACTATGCTTTTGCTTAATTGATAGTCTTTTTAACCCTTTCAGTCTAAGCCTAGATAATGTGGAACTTTTCACCTGATCCAGGTCAAACACTCTTGTCTCATTAATCTCTTTACTGGTCTCATTACTATTTTTAAGCCCATCTTATACTTTCCTTTCTTCATGCTCTTGGTCATAAGATTTTCTTTTCCTGGACTAATGATCTAATCTCTGCTCATCCTTCAAGGTTTAGGTAAAATCTTTCCCTTCTCTATTTAGCTTTGCAATAGCCCATCCCTGCTGGAAGTGAGGGAATCTCTCTTCTCTGAACACTTAAAAGCTACTATTTTAGCTTTTCTTATTTTTTTGTCCATAATTTTTGCTATCTTTTTCATAGAATGTAAGTTTAATCCCCTCAGGTTCTCAGGCCTTTGAAGATAATAGGACATCATATATTTTTGCCTCTCAAGTCCAAGAATGTTTTGGATGTAGTATGTACCCCTTAGCTATTTGTTGATAAATTTCTTAAATAATCTTTTTTTTTTTTTTAATATGAGCAACATACTTTGACCAAAGCAAAAAACTAATTAAAGGGGGAAAAAAAACAGTATTTTAGTTACAAATGCTACTGCTGTGCTACAAAGCAACTCATTACTTGAGTTGAATAAAAGAATCCAGTTCTTTTTTTCTTTCTTACTTTAACCAATCTAAAAAAAATTAAAGACACCAACAGGTTTGAAACTAAGATATCTTAAAAGTATAGACTACAAGTTTGGATGTTTCTCTCTTAACCTAGCCCAAAGAGATGTGGTGAGAATTATAAAGGATTTTTTTTTTGACTAAGTATAGATTTAAAGTGTTTTTCATTTAAAACTTTCAAATCTAAAAACTAATTTGAAAAGAATGGGACTGCATTAGCAAGGCAAAAATATCAAGTGGCTTCTTGGACACTGGTTTTGCTATTTTCCATTGGAAAAAAATCCTGTTTTCATTTTGATCTCATGGGTCAAGGGGGTGACTGCAGAAGTTGGGAAGTTTGGCTTCTTTATGGTATTGGCCCAGCTTTTCTTCTATGCACAATTATATGCATCAGGGCCTGTGTTCGGTGTTGCCTTTTTAGTGTTGGAAATAGTATTTGTACCAATAATGGCATGGAGTACTGCCAACAGAAAAAGTTATCTGGCAAGGGAGCATCATTTGCTTATCTCTGACTTCATTAACCCCAATCAATTGAGTTAATAATCAACACATACCGCTAGTAACACTTTAGTAGTTCTCAGCCCTGGGAATTTAAAAATACTGATGCCTGGCCCCTGCCTGCCGAGATTCTAAGGTGATAGGTTGGGGTGGTGATCTGGGTGTCAGCATTTTGAAATTAGCTCCAGGTGATTTTCAGGACCAACCCAAACTGAGAACTACTACTTTAGACCATGTCATCCTCTGCAGGCAGACCAGACTAAGGATATTGTGGAATGTAGAGTTTATTATGACAGGAATCATCTACTCTCTTCTCCCAGGCACTTTAAGAGTTGAACAAGCAGATCTGGCAATATTGAGAGTAATGACTCATATCCATACAGTAGGAGTCAGAGTTAAATTTCAGGTCTCCTGACTCCTAGGCCATAATCCAATCCTATTTAAAGTGGGATCCTTAAAAAAATAAAAAAACAAAAAAATAAAAACAAACAAACAAACAAAAAAAGTGGGATCCTTGGACTAGAAGTGCACTTGGGAGCTTGTTAGGAATGCAGAATCTGAGGCCATGCCCCTGACCACCAGAATCAGAGTCTGCTTTTAAAATAACTTCCCCAGCTGCTTGATATTGTCCCCAGGTAAGGGCTTTGAGAAGCCTTCATCTTAACCATCACTTCACTGCCATCTCTGAGAGTCTGCAGTATCACACCTTTGTGGCTTCAACAACTAGTGCATCACCTGGAACTTGAAGGCAACTGTTGCACTTTACATTCATTTTTGCTGTAAAATATGTTAGATGTACATTTTTAAATAACATTCTTTGAATAAATGAACTTGATTATATTTTCTATATACTCTCCAATATTTCATCTTTTATTGAGTACCTGTTCTGTACTGGGCAGTGTAACTACAAAGGTAAAGGAGATGCTTTTTTTCACTGTCTAGTTTGGGAAAGGAGAGGGACAATAAGCAGATGTGATAATACTGTGGGGGTAAGAGCCACAGTCAAATATTGTGGCATAAGAGCTCACAGTGTTTGTTATGAGGACATGGTGAAAAAGCAGTGGGTCTGGGTCTCTGAGATAGTCTTGGATGGTTTCTGGTGTGGCCTTGGGATTTTCAGGGCAAGTAAAAGTGAAGTTGACTCCGCACAGCAATCAGGAGTCAGCCAGGTGGTGGAGGTGTGGGGACGCAGGCAGTACTGTTCAGTGGGTATTATGAGGAGAGCTGCCTAGCAAGAGGTTTGGAGTAGAGACACCTCTACCCTGTGTGTCAAAATACAAAGGCAAATAACCACACTCAGGAATGGCAGTTCTGGACAATCTGGCAGATAGATAGCAGAATACTAAGGATGACCAGAGTTGGGTGGGGTACAGGGAAGAGAAGAGGGTTCCTTTATTTCTTGTCTACTTGGCTTTAGATATAAAGGAAAATATTTAGAAAACTAGGGTATAGCCCAAACATTTTACAACTTGGCAATGTTAATTGCAAGTTAACCGAGGTCTGCATTATAGCCCAGAGTTCAGGGGTCCTGTAATTGTGCTCTCTTGGTCTATAGCCTCCAGCAGTCTAACATTCAGAGTCAGCAATAAACAAACCACTGTCCAATCCAGACCGAATCACCCAATACCACGATCTTCCCTTTTCAGATGAGACTGTGGATTCAGACCCATGCTGTCCAATACAGTAACTATACAGCCACATGTGGCTACTGAGTGCTTGAAATGTAGTTAGTCCAAATTGAGTGGTGCTATACGTGTAAAATACTGGATTTCTGAAGACTTACTACAAAACATGTAAAATAGCTCACTAGTATTTTACATTGGTTATAAGGTTAAAATGCTAATATTTTGCTTACATTGGGGGTTAACATTTCACCTGTAGCTAGAAAATTCAAAAATATATATGTGGCTCACATTATATTTCCGTGAGCAGAACTGGCCTGGACCCTTTCAACTTGAAAATACTACCAAATGATTATTTCTCTCTTCCCCTCACCCCTGGAAACACACCCCCAATTCCACCTGTGGCTCCAGAAGACTTGGAATTGGTTTTATCCTTAAAGGTGTAGAGACATACCTTTTCAATGGTTGTGACAAATTGGGGTGAAGTCAAATGAATAACAGGCAAAATTCATGTGTCTTTTAAACATCATTGCAATTATTTTTATTTCATGGTTATGCAGATTTGTCACTTGTCCAACTCTTTCCCTCTCAAGCCTGAATAAAATGCCATTGTCAAACACACCTTCTCTAATCTGTGCTGTTTGACATACATGAGGTAGGACAGAGCTTTAGGTTCTATTTTCACTTCAGTGCAGATGTGAAAGTTCCAGTTAATGAGAGAGTTGTGTAGTGTTTGTGTTTCAGGAAGAAAAGGCTCCCTGAATCTGCCTTAAAGCTTTAGATATTCTGTACAGGGAATAAAGTGACATGCTCAAATTAACTGTGGCCAGACAGATCCACATGATATGAATATAAATGTTTGAGTCTTGCTCAAATTAAGGTTCTTGGTATCAGGGAAAGTGCTTTCTCACTAGGCAAGTCAAAAATCACCATATCTCACTCTACTATTGGGAGCTATAGTACAGGATTTGCATTGAACTCAACTATGAGATTTGATTTAATATACTTATTATAATACTTTTCAAGAGAACTTCTTCAGTGATGTAAAATTTTCAGTCCACATTTCTTTTCTTTGGCTTTAAGGAACTTCAAAAATCTTTCCACTTTATATCCAATTATGTGGTTAATTGGAAAGGCTATGGAGGTTAGAATGTTAGTTTTGGAATCAAAACTCCATTTCCATGATTTACCATCCAGTGATCAGAAGCATATCAGTGTGTCCCCAAAAAACACCACATTTTAAAGGACTAATTCCTTGAATTGCTATTTCCCCCCAAACCATTTCTTCACCACAATCCAATTCCCCTATCAAATAGTTCACAGAATGACCAATTTACAAAATCACAGATTTATCAACACTTTCCTTCAATGAAGTTTCTCTAAAGTTTATCACAGATCTCATGGAGTGAGAGGACCACAGCAGCTTGAGAGGCCATTTCATAGTTTTAGTTCCAGTCTGAACTCTTAATTTTTGTTTTCACCTGGGCCATTTCATTATATTCTTTGATAGGCTCTGAAAATTCAATGTACTCCATGTTTTCTTTCATATGGTCCCTGACTTTGGGGAATTATCATTCATTTATTTCATATCAGAGTGTTGTGCTTGTTCTAAATTCAAGAATTTTTATAAATCATGAGGATAAGTTTCTATCACCCAACTTACTTAATTGGGCCCATTGCTTTTTGCCCTTTTTGATTCACAAATTTGCTACCTAGATAAATTAAATTGATTACTTGTAGTTTAAATATTTTTAAATGTAGTTTAAATATTTTTAAAGTCCTTGAGATGTGAAACAAACAGGAAGATATTTGGCAGGTCTGGCTGATGAATGAGCTGCAGGACTGCAGGGACATAAATGATATAGCAAACTAGTAAACCCAAGCTAAAACTAAACAAATGAAATCTTGGAGGCATCGTCACAGACTGTTGAACCATTTCATGCAACTCAGTTTGCTAGAAATTTCATCGAATGCAGAAAGTTATGTTGACTCAATACTAGTTTGCAGGAAGATTCAGGATGAAGGCAGAGATCATAAGCAGTAGAAAGGAGTACAAATTCCCAGAAGGGGTTTTATAAGGAATTGGGTAGTTAGGATCTCGAATTTGATCTATATCAGTTATAAATACAAACTTAAATTTTAAAAAATGTCATGAAGACAAAGTAAAAACAAACAGTTGACTAAAACTTTAACTACTACAGATAATATTAATTACTGTAAAAATAATAGTTAAAGGAAATAAGTTCTTGGTAAATTCAGAAAACTGGCCATTCTTCAAATTCATCATTTGGTAAATTGGCCATTTTGGTGACTGGATTTTTCAGCAAATTGCCCTAAAGATATGGGATTTGGGGCAAGTTAGTCAACTGTTTTAAATCTCACTTGCGTTACTCTGAATGGGGGATGATAAACTCCTCTTGGGGGTTTTGTGAGGATGAAATGAGGTAACATGTGTACAGCACCTAACATTTAGCTTAACTGTGTTATTTCCTTTCTCTTGGAATGAAGATCCACCAATGGCTGGGCCACTGGCCAGCGGTCTGTCAAATCAGGTCAGTTTTCTGGGCCTTAGCTTTCTCAACCTTCATGTGAAGGGATTTGGCTTATCTCTAAGATCTCCTTCTACCTAAAGAATTCTATGGTGTTAAAAACAAAAACAAACTCTGGTCTACTGAATCAAGACCCACTTCATTCCAAAATTTCAGAATCTGGATTCCACATAAGAACAGAATTCAGTGAGGTAGCTGGGTCACTGGTGCAAATTATGAAGAGCCTCTGAATAGTCTGCTAAGACCCTGGAAATTCTGTGGTCCCAGGAATCCCAAGGTGCTGTGTCTTTCAACAATCTTGAAGAAAAACAAATTTGGTCCTGTCTAAGCTATGGACTGGGGAGGTGTGAAGGGAGAGAGACCTCTGAGTCATGTATACCCTCTGGGTAGCCTTTGGCTTCATGCAGATGTCCACACATAGTTTAGGTCCAGTCAGACCCTCCTCACTGATGGACCTAAGGTATATGGGCTTCCAGGGTCCCTTGGAAGCTGACTGGGCACCTAGTGGCAGGTACGCCAAATGTGCCTCACTTGTTGGTTTGTGTTCCTTTCCACTCTACCCTGGGCTTTTTGTTATTAGCAATATTGTGCATTTGCTATCCTCAATAGTCTCTCTTTTATCGAAAGAAGATAAGCATATGCTTGACTGTATTACAGCATCTGAGCATTTCTGTGCAAAGCAAGTCTTTATTCTGGCTATAGCACACCACACTTGTGAATTCAAATTAGTTAGAATAATAAATAAAAACTTTTTTAGAGCAGACCAACAAGCTTCTGTTGAAAATAGCTATGCCTAATTTAAAATGCTATAGAAAAACTCAACTCTTTCTTCTTGATATTTTATAATGTTAGAGGTTTTCCCCAAACACAGCAAAGTTTACAAATCCACTGATTGTGCATCCAGTCAATATTACATCCTTAGACCAACTGCATTTCCCTACATGATTTTAAGTCTATCTTCAGGACTTCTAAACAAAGTAAAAAGCACACACTTTCTTTACATTTCCATCCATAAAATGCAGCACAAATCTCACTACATTTACTCAGGGGAAAAAGAAAGAGACATCTCCATGCTCTAGGAACCATTGACAGAACATATTGCAATCTTTTCATTAAGTTCACACAAAATGAGGATTTAACGCATGGGCAAAACAGTCCATCCCTAGAGGTTCCATTGCCCATAATCCCACCTTGAAAATAGCTCCATATTAATTGTCGCAGCCAAGTGGACACGGAGTTTTACTGCTCGGCACTCCCACTTCACAGATAACTAACTGCAATTCCAGAAACCTTTGTTTTTCATTTTCTAACACAGCCTTATTCAAGCAAATATTTTATATGTTCCTTTAAACCCAGAAAATCCATACGGATCAAGCTAAACATTAATGTCTTTGCTCTACTTTGATTTTAACTGTGTGACTTTTAGAATATTTATAAGGACATATAGTTGTAAGTATATATACCCGCATGTAACTATGTGTATGTACGTACTCTGCTTTCAAATTTGACATCTGAAAATTCATATTTCATAAACTGATAAATTGCAAATCGGTCATCCACATTCCTAAAGAACCAGCTGAAGCCTCCTTTAAGTAACCGTATCCCTAGTTAATTTAAAATATGATTCAATTTATAAGTATTTTATTTTCACTTCACTCCTGGGATGCATTTATTGTTTAAAGTGAGGTGCACCTGGATGAAATGAACGTTTATAAGCTCTGGCTTACCTTTGCCATTCCTGTGTCTCAGATTAACTGTTGCAAGTCTTACTTTAGGTAAAATTATGTAGTTCAGCCTTTTAATAAACCCAGAATAAGTGATTTCCCTAACTAGCCACTAGGTCATATATTACACTTATTTCCTTAAAACAAAGAAAACAGAATTTCCTATATAGTAAATCCCTCACTACCCATAATTCCACCTTACACATAAGAAGAGCTCAGTTGTTTCAGGGTACTGTACACAGTTTGCAGCTCTGGCGTGGTAAAAAAAAAAAAAAAAAAAAAAATCCTGGCACATAAACAGCCAGTAGGACTAACGTGCCAATTTTGAATTGTTCACTGTTTTTATTATAGGTTCTAGGTTTCAGATGAACAGGAGCCTCCTATTGCTTTTATAGCAGGATATTAAATTGCAGCCTCTGGCAGGTAGCACCTGCCCTCTTCCGGGCATGCTCTAGTCAGTTGTTGGCCATGTGATACTCTAATGTAATGTATATTTTGTGTTTTGCTCTACGTGGGGATTTAAACATTTGGGAACACAATCTCTCCCTGAAGGTAAGCAACCCATGGTGTCAAGTCTTGATAAAGGCTCCACACAACTAAAATTTAATGTGTATGGAAGGTCCTGCCTTTCCGCAGGGTGTCGCAAGTGGTAAAATGAAACAAAATCTTATGAGCATTCTTAGACAAATGTATATAAGAACTTATTCCCTTTGGATGGAATTACTTGAAATCTCTCTCACTCCAGCAGTCTATTAAACTGACCACACAATATGATTACCCATTGTGTGGAGAATTTATCATATGTATGTGCACCGATCCCGTCTGTGTTCTATAAGGACACCAGTATATTCTCCCTAATTTTGAAATTAGTGATATTTAAAATAATTAATAACCACTGGATATACTACTGCTCATCTTTACAATTTATCCGTAGGTATTCATCAGATTTTTTTTTTTTTTAAACTGGAATAAATAAGGCAAATGGAAATTTCAATTTAGGGGGCACTGAAGTGGCTCAGTGAGTTAGGCTGCCGACCCTTGGTTTCTGTTCAGGTCATGACCTCAAGATCTTGGGATCAAGTCCCACTTCTGGCTCCAAGATCAGCAGAGAGTCTGCTCGAGGATTCTTTCCCCCATCCCCTGCTCTCCCTCTTCCCCTCCCCCTACTTGTGAGCACTCTGTCTCTCAAATAATTTTTTTAATTAATAAATTTCAATTCAGAACAATGTTTAAGTCTCTTGCTAAAAGACACAACTCAAAGATAAAGACATACTGTAGCATCCCAGCATCCCTAGTTTTGTTATTTTCAGTACCTGAAATTCATTTTTATAGCATTTCTCTGAAGGTTCAGTTTTCCAGAGTTGCCCAGCTGAGCTTACAACTTATTACTCAGTTAAAAATGGCAATTAAATCTGCTAGTAACAACTGTGGAACTATGGATGGCTTCTTGAAATGTGATATATTTAACCTTTACTTATTTATTACATCACAAAGCACAGCATCATAGAATTAGAACAGATATTAAAGTTCTCCAGCCCAATCACCCATCTGATACTTTAATCACTTCTAGAACATTATTGCTAAACCGATTTTCATAGGTGCACCTCAATTGTAATGAGTCACCCCAAGATTGGTTTCCTATTCAAAATACCAAACAATGCCTTCTCATCCTCAAATTGCTGTGTAATACACTCATGATTGCAGCATTTTCTGGCCCAGGGATAGGTCTCTATGGGGTCATTTAGTGACTCACTGTTTTAAACACTTCGCATGTGCCTTTAGCAATTGGCTTTTTGTTTCTGACTTGTTTGGAATCTACCTCACATAAGATTCAGATACCACAGTCAGCAATTGAAATTTGAAATGACCTAAAAGGCAGTGGTATGCTGAAACAGGTTCCTATCTGCAATTATGGTTTGGTAATTAAGTGACAGTCCAAGTTAAGTGATATCCCTCTGGTAGCTTGAAATCAGTTTTGGCGGGTGTATTTACACCACAGAAATTGGCAAGTGGCTTAAATTGTCCTCCTGAGGAGTTATGCATAATTGAATGTGAAAGAAGACAACAGGTAAAATGCATGCCAGATATGCTGCTTTAAAGAAACCAGGTATGTTAAGAAGTTCTGGCATTTTACAATAGATACCATGGTAATGTTGATAACTATGGAAAAAATGAAATCTAGAACCTTAAGCTAGAGACTACTTTAAAAGCATCCTTTCTCTCAAAATGACTTGTTATTTTTGGGATCAGTTCTTTAACTTCTTTAGGAAACTTGACAATTTACTTGGGTGACTTGAAGAAAACCACTATACTCTGCAAACCTCCTACGTGGCGGAATCACTGCATCGTTTTCCATAACTGAACCACAAACCGAAAGTCTCTGAGTTGACTTGTGGAAGCATTATACAAAGTAATGATAACCATTTTTTTTTTAAATCTGTGATTACGTATGGATGTGATAATCTGTAGCAGCACTATCAGATAAATAATACATATTTAAAAAATTTCTGTAATTACATGTTTACCCGATAGGCCAGAACGACTCTGTCCCAAGGAGCTGTTACAGACTGAGTAAATAATACATGTTTTAAAGTCCATAATTACATATGTAAACGATAGACTATCGAGTAAATAATGCACATTTTAAAAAGTCCATAATTACATATTTACATGATAGTCTGTAAATTCTGTAATTACTTATTTACACAATAGACCATAACAGCTGTTACAGTCTATTATGTTAACTCTCATAGAATTATATTATGGATTTTTAAAAACACCATAAAGAACCTAAGGAATGGAATGATAGAAATGAAATAAAATATAAACTCACAGTTACTATAGCTGTCTCAAAAGAGGACTATTTCAAGTTCAAGTAAAACTCATGACTGATACTTTTATTGATAACTACGGATTTAAAATGTATTCGCCAAAATATAAGTTAGGCATCACAGGGTGAGGAATAACTAAGTAGTGTGATATTAGATCTAATTTTTCCACTATTTCCTTGGATAGAAGTTAATCCTGGTGGCATAAATAAAGCACTGTATGTAACTTTTATGTTAGTTAGGCTTCTCATAAAATCACAGTGAAGCCCAGTCATTAGTTCTGTATTTATGTCCCTCATTTATTCTTTAAATTTAGAATATCTTTTAGTTTGTACATACTAATATGATGTTTGGGAGTGTGTACATAGGTTATACATAATAATAACATACACATTTGTAGGTTTTCAATTTCTTATCTTTTAAGTCCTTTCATGGATTAAGGACTCATACAGTACATTTTATCTCTCAACTTCTGAATTTATTCTTAAGTTAAATACAAGATCAATGCAACTAAATGAGACTTCTGTCCATAATTACTACTAAATAACAAGGCTAAATCAATCAGGTGAGAATCTGTCATTTAGGGATGTTGTACCATATATTCTTAGTAACAAAACACAGTATGGGAGAAACCTTTGATCCTATTTGTTAGGTATTATTCTGTAAGATATTTGACAGCTTGGAATAAGTGAGTGCTCGATAGTCAGAGAGCTGTTGTACAAAAATAAATCTTCACATTTCATAAAATTTATTTTCACTTCATATTTGAGCTACAAACTCCTGACATTTCTCAACAACATCCACCGATGAGGTTACTTAAACTACTGGCTTTCAAATTTCTTTGAATGCAACTCTTGTAAGAAATAATTTATATTAGGACCTAGTATATACACACATACAAAACCTTCACAAAGCCACACATACCCTTAGCAAATGTAATGCACTCTGATATTATGTACTCCACTGTTTTCTATTTTACTTTGTAAAAATACTGATTGTGACTCACCAAATTGATTTCATGATCCACAGATGGGTCATGACCTGCAATTTGAAAAACATGGATTCAGACAATGCTTTTTATTGCTAGGGTACACAGGGCTTTCTTACTTTATAGAAGATAGATAAAATCTGGTTATATTTGGAATGGAAGCATTCTACTGGTGGATTATAGTGAAATGTTGACTCATTATTTATGAGCATAGAAATACATAATAAAGATATAAAGTTTTCTCACCTGCGTCTCTAGGTTAAAGATCTTGAAATAGAACATCCTAGAGTACATTAGTCAAGAGTTTTGGTTATTGGTGAAACTAAAAAAATTATTTAATGCAAGCTCTGCAGGGAGATACAACAGATTTGTCTCAGAAGGTCTTGTTTTAGAAGGGATTCATTTTGTAGATATTGTTTTCATCTTTTAAATATTTTATTTTAGAATGAGAGTGAGAAAGAATGAGAGCAAGCACATGCACAAGTGGGGGGAGAAGCAGAGAGAGAGAGAGAGAAAGAGAATCTCAAACAGACTCCCTGCTGAGCATGGAACCCAACATGGGGCTCAGGGGTCCATCTCACAACCCCAAGCTCAGGACCTGAGCCAAAACCATGAGTCAACCAGCTGAGCCACCCAAGCACCCCTTCTGGGCATTGTTGATGGTCCCAGTGACGATTTGGAAGCAGAAAGGGATATACCACCGAAAACGTGACAAAGGATCAGAAAGAGTTTCATCTTCTTTTTATGGAAAGGAAACCCTTGAAACATGAAATTTCCTAGGGTATTGAAATGTATCAGAATTCTAATTGGTGAATTACTTTGAAATTAGGATCCCAAATGAAAAAGTCACCACTATTAATTTGTAAATAAACTTAAGTATTTAGAAAATTGTTCTTTAATTCTCCTTTTGTGTCAATGCTCACTAAAATACAGTTTGCTAAGATTTTGTTGTGGAATACAGGGAAGAAATAAGTGTTCAGGAGAAGTTATGTAATGGAAGGTCTAACATGGGTAAATATTCACCAGACACAAATATCCAAAACTGATACTTTGGATACAAGTTTCTACCTTGTTGATACTTGACATTAGAGAAGGGAGAGTGAAGGAAATTTGTGTAAGTATTCCTCAATGATCTCTCTGATTTTCAGGACTTTGGATAAGCTCAGTAGGTAATGACCTCCAGACCACAAGTATAGATCTGTAACTTTAGTCATAATTTCAAATATGCACCATGTCAGATAGCTAATTCTGATTTTTTTTAAAGATTTTATTTATTTATTTATTTATTTATTTATTTATTTATTTATGAGAGACACAGAAAGAGAGAGAGAGAGAGGCAGAGACACAGGCAGAGAGAGAAGCAGGCTCTCCATGGGGAGAGTCTGACGCGGGACTGGATCCCTGGTCTCCAGGATCAAGCCCTGGGCTGAAGAGGGCGTTAAACCGCTAAGCCACCCGGGCTGCCCACTATTTCTCATTTTTAAGAACAATTCCCTATGCCTGATTTGCTTTTTCTCCTGCATTCTTTAGAGCACAGCCCTCCATCCCCCCAGCCTCTCAGACTGGAGAGCTAGCAGTTGTCCTTAGCCTCTCACTCTCCTTCATTCTCCCTGGTCAGTCAAGACCATGTTTTTTATGGCCTCTTTCCTATATAGATTTCAAATTTTCCCTTCCTTTCCATCCCCACTGCCTTTTCTATGCTCAGACCCTCATTGTTTACTATTTTAGTTCCTTTAAGTCTCTGGAATAATCTTCCTACCTCCAGACCACCTCTATCACTTCGTCTTTGACACTGCTGCTGGACCTGTCGTTCTAAAAATCAGACTATGATCACGCCTGCCCTCTGCTGAAGATTCCCCCTCCCTTTGCTTTCTCTGGCCAGCTTTGCCCATCCTTCCCCACACCATAGTCTGGCTGCCCAGCTCCGTTGGCGTGGTCAGGGCATCTTCGCCTTAGGCCCAGCTCTATCTGAGTACGGTCAAACTGTTTTACTGCATGTTTGCCTCTCTTCCTCGTAAAATTTTAATTTCTCAGAACATAATGACTAAACTTTTTGCCAGGAAGTATGAAGTGCTCAATCTACACCTGTGATGTGATTAGATGGAAGAACCACTGTCTCAAATAGTAATGTCCAATTCAGGCTGGTATTTTTCAATTAGATTCTAAGCTTAGTTTAATCTTCTCAATGGCAACTAAAGAAAGTGGAAGTAGGGGACACAGGAAATAGGAGTCACTTCTTAGAGATGGAATGTCCCCTTCAGATTACAGATCCAATTAGGAACTGTATCAGCCAAGAACCCAGACTGACATTGTATTTTTGAGAGATTGAAATCTGCTCCCTTCCTGGATTTTTTATATGCACACAAATTATTTCCACATTGCATGTAGCAGCTTTCTTGAACTCTTTACCCAAATTGGATGTTGCATTTTAAAAACCTGAATCCATTTAAGAAGAGGTCTTTAGCTGGGAATGGACATCATTGTGGGTACTTTCTTCCTGAAGGAATTTCCCTCTTGCTATATTGAAGTTTCGGAAATTTGTGATTGACTAGCAAAAGATTGGCTATTATAATGTCAAATATGTATGTATTAGAGAAGTTATTTATTTTATATGCATTTGTTTTTTTTATTATAATGGAATTTGAAGACAGATTTCTTCCCTGCAGTGTTAACTATAGTAAGGGTTAGCATTATAGAATGTCATTCAACTGGCTGTTATAATAATAAATATTTCCGTGACAAAACCTACTATGAACCTGAATTCTCTAGAAATTTCTCTCTCCCTTGGCTACTATTTTACATCAAAGAGAAAGCAGAGAAAATGGAGAAGCAGATTACTTCTAGAAACCTGTAAGCAATTAAATAAAACTCATATATAGGAAGGACATCTTTCTCTTCACATTATTCTGTCCAGTTAAGCAGTATGTAGATATTTTTCTCTTCTTATTCAAAGTTGATGCTCTTGGTGGTGCTATTGTCCATTCATAAATATGCCTTGAAATACAGGGGATGTTCCAGAGATATCGATAAGCTAGATTCTTTGTCTAGTAACCATGTAGTCATTAAGAATACTACTGAGCACCCCTTGTTGGAAACCTAAACATGAACGCAAATCCTGGCTTCAAGGAGTGTATAGTCTAGAAAAGGTGGTAAGAGGTGTACATAAATAGAACAAAAATTTTAAAGTGCTATGTTAAAGGAATCCAACTACTTCTTACTAGCTCCACCGTCTGCATGGAGCCTGAGTCACCCTCATCTCTTGCTCAAGTAACTGCCTGGATCTGCTAATTGCTCTCCCCACTCACATCTAACCCCCTCTGAGCTAGATTCTCAGCAGCCAGAAGATCCTTTTGAACAGGAAGTCAGATCATGTCACTCCTCAGCTCAAAGCTCTGAAATGGCCCCCATTTCACGGTCATAATCTGCCCCTCAAGCTCCACACTATGAGCTTGGGACCCATCTCCTACTGATCTTCCCCTCCCTCACTTCCCTCAAGCCACTCTGGCTTCTTTCCTAGTCCTTAAAAGGGTCAGGTGTGTATCTTCTAGCTCTTTCTATTGGCTCCTCCTGTTGCCTGGAATGCTTTCACCCACTAACCATTTTGCTAATTCCCTCCCCTCCAAGTCCTCAGATTTGCATAGATGTTGCCTTCTTAGTAAGCCCTACCTTAACCTTTATTTTAGTAACTGGAATCCCCTCCCCCTCCCCCCTTCTCTGCTCTACATTTCATTTTACCAAGGAATCAATCACCTTCTAAACACTAGGTGATTGTTTATGAGGTCTATGGTTTAGGCTCTGTTCCGCATTAGAATCTCAGCTCCAGGAGGCCGGGATCTTTGTTTTGTTCACTAATGCATCTGAAGCACCTAGAAGGGTGCCAGCCCATTATAAACGCTCAGTGAATATTCATTAAATAATTTTTTAAAAATGAATAAGATTTACAGATGGAATATTACATTTATAGGTGAAAGATTTTTTTCTAAGAGGACAAGCTTGGAAAAGTCATTGAAGGTTTATTGGAGCTGGTTCTTACATTGGAGTAAGATTTGGATACATCAAATACATTTAGATAAAACTCTTACTCATTGTTTTAATATGGTCTTATAATTCTTATTCATAATACTGTTGTTAAAGGTGTGAAGAGTCACATTAAAGAAAGAATAAAGTGCATAGAGAAATAGGGAAACTGCTGTGAAGTTATTTTTGGTAGGAGAGTATACTTTTCACCTGGGTAATGGCTCATTTCGTTTTGTGATCTATTCTCTCCAGACCAAAAGGAAAAATAAAGGAAAAATCATTGCAGCAATCACATGAAGTCTATCGTTTCCCTCTCTCCCTTTCAAAATGATCTCGGAGAACTGATGTCCTCAAAGCCTACTTCTATTTAACTAAACATTCATTAAATCCAACATAGGCTTTTAAAAAAAAATCTGTCATTTGGATGTTTTGCCGTTTAACTTCTCTTTGACAGATTTAGAGGGAAAAAAGCTACATAGATATTAACATCAGATGATTAACTAGTGTAATATAGTGCTAACAACATAGTTTAGTTTAGAGAAGAATCCTAAATTGAAATGTCTGCATGGTTTCTGCCTCCTTTTATTTCTTAAACTGCTCAAAATGAAGCTTTACTGCAACACCAAACACTGAACTCAGAAGTTCAATACTAAAATGACTGGAGGCCATGCTGAAAATTAAACCACAAAGAACTAAGGAAGAACATGAACTACAATTCCAAGTGGTGCTTTGCTCATTTGGCAAGAGCCTGTTGCTACGGCGCTAGTTTTCTCTGCACGCTCACCTCTTGTTCTTTCTTGACCACACTCCAGCCGGGCTTTTACAGTTGTCATTTCATTGAAATTTCCCGTGCTCATCTTTGACATATTAATAGTGTTTGATACACTTGAAACACTTTCTTGGCTAGTGTTCCTGGACATCACAATCTCTGGTGCCCTCCTACCTCACTGCATTTCCAGAGTTTTCTTTGCTGGATCTTCCTTCTCGTTGCTACCTCAAAATACCGACGTGTCCTGGGGCTCAGTCTTCATTCATCTCATTGTCTGGATTATCACTTACTCATGAAGCAATTGCCTTAATGCCGGCAGCTCAGATCCCATTTATGTACCAATGACCCCAAATGTTTATCTCTAGTACCTGCTTCTCCTCTCAGCTCCAAACTGTGCATCATCACCTACTAGGCAACCCAAAATTAACATGTTTAAGACAGAACACTTGGTTTCCATTTAGCCTCACGTCTGCAGGCCTCCTCTAGTGTTCTTCATCTCAGTTAATGCCAGCACCTCACCACTTGTGGGTTCCTCAGGCCCCCAAATCCTTCCTTCATCCTTGACTCCTGTCTTTCTTTCAGAGTGCACGTCCAAACCTATCAACTCTCTGCCTTCTGTTCTAGTCCCAGTCACCACCATCTCTTGGCTATCTACCTGCATTAGCCCCCTATCAGGTATTTTTGCTTCCAACATGTCCCCTTACAGGGTATTCTAACCCAGCAAACCAGTGACATGGTAAGAGGGTGACGCAAATAATGGCACATTTTCCAATGAGCTCCCATCACATTTAGAATAAACCCAAAGACCTGTCATGGCCCACATATGATATGGCCTCTGATTTTCTCCAACCTCACTGCTTATTTCTCCTCCTGTCAACATCCCTGCCCCATCCAACTGGTTTCTCTGCAGCTCCTCAGGCCCCTTGCAGGCTTTATACTTGCTGCTCCCTCTTCGTGGAATTGCTCCCTCCCTTTATCCCCTCCTCTACTTTCAGGTCACTGCCTCAGAGACAATATCCCTGTCTGCCCTGTGGAAACCAGCACCCCACACTGCTCTCTTCGCCAGCTTCGTTTTTCACCATACCAGTTACCACCACTTTTTTTTTTTTTGGTCTATTTTCTGTCTTGCTACTATCATATGAAGGCAGGAATTTATTTACTTCCCTGTTCCCAGCACATGGTAGGCACTCAGTATTGAGCAAACGAATATTATAACAAATATAAATTATTTGTTAAGCCTGATCTTATTTATTTTTAAAAGATTTATTTATCAGAGAGAGAGTGAGAGGGAGTGGGACAGAGGGAGAGGGAGAATTTCAAGCAGACTGTATGCTGAGCGCAGACCCCGACATGGGGCTGGATCTCATGACCCCGAGATCATGACCCTAGCCAAAACCAAGAGTGAGCTGCTTAACTGACTCAGCCACCCAGGCAACCTGACACCTGATCTTACTTAATTTCTTATGTCCCTTGTTTTCTCTATTTCTGGTTTCCTCATATTGTCATATTTCAACCACACTACCTGCCCTATTGAAGGTGACTTTTTAAAAAGTTACATTAACCAGAAAGCAATATAGATGATCTAGAGAAACTTTGAAGATATTCACTGGAAATTATAAATCTCATCCCATTCATACTCGCTGCCTGGCATATGATCATTAGCTCAAGATAATTTAGATACTGGCAGCAGTTTAAAAAAAAAAAGGTTTCCTTAGAGACACAAATTCCCATCAAACCAAATACAAAAAGACCACAAAGGAGAGAAATACAGACAGAAAGACAGAATATGAATATTTATTTCCTTCAGTGCCTTCTGAATAATTTCAATTTGGTCTATGAACCTTGTGGAAACTAGATCAGTTATTTCATATTTTCCATGACCCAATTCAACCTATTGCCCTTAGGCTGGTCAGAACTGGAGCTAGGTCTCTACAGGATGTTAATAGAAAGTTAACAGAAAATCATGGAGATAAAAAAAAAAAAAATCAAGTGAGAAAGGAAAGCAAGATGGTAGGACAGGGGTGAGCTGCCCAAGTATTAGTGTTCCAACAACCACAGACGAGATTCCTGGCTCCCAGCTGGTCTCCCCCTATTCCCACTTCACCTGCTGTCGTCTCACTTTCTTCCTGTGCTGGGTTCTGAACTGATGGACAAGTCATTGTAGTACACTCTTTTGGTTTTGTCCCCCAGGGTACACATAAATTGCAACAACTAAAATAATCATATCTTTAGGGTCAATTTTTTCCTGATGTTTTGCTTATGCTTTGTGTTTATTTGCTATTAGGACTTTCTCTAAAGAGAGTTGTAAATATTATCAAGTGGACCTTGATAAGTTCTAGAAAAACTGTTCCTTCCTTGGGGAGTCCTTTACCTGTGCCAAAGCACCAGTGAACTTGATTTCAAGCAGCCTGCTCAGGTATTTGCTATTTGATGAAGTAACTGTCTACATTTTAAAAACCAATCTTTATTTAATTCAAACTAATGTGAAGGGTTGGTGGAGAGGCCATTCCGAGTTCGTGAAAATGAACTGTGAACATTTTCTTTAAAAATGGAATTAAAAAAATAATAATAAAAATGAAATTTATTTTCACTCACGAAAACTTGAGGCTAATAATATTTTTCAAGGAAAGAGCCCACCAGATACAAGTGATATGAATTGGTTATTGTTATAATATAACAAGAATAATTTATTATATTAAAGAAAAAATTTGTATATTTTTTCTATACAAATGATGATGCCAAAGGACTAAAAAAGGAAGCTGTGTTTAATTAAGGAGGTTAATATATATGTTTTCCCTAAAATCTTATTTTGGGGATTGATACATGTTAATCCAAGCTATTTCTTAATTTTTACAAGTTTAGAATTACAGTAGGCAAAGAGAATTTTTAAACTACATACTGGAACATCCCATTGGTTCCTATAAAAAATGGGGAGAAAATATTTGAAATTGAAACTGTTTTAGAAAATCTGGGCCATGCCACTACACTGACTATAAAGCTTGAGGTTGGTTATAGCTGGGGCTGACTTCTTCATGTCCTCAGGCATAGAAACTGAGGCCAGGGACATGATGTAGTTCAATTATGATAAATTTTCTGTTAGAGACAAAAGTAAGTTTGAATACAATCTACTCCCAACAGTGGAAAATGTTTTATTTATTCAATCTCCCTATTTTGTAGAATTATGTTTCACTTTGATATATTTGCTAACTTTTTCAAAGTCTTCCTTAGATATATCTATGGGCTTGTATAATATTTACATAACAATTATACATGTTTTTAAAAATTATTCCATCCAGTTATTTATTTAGTTATTACAAATCAATCATGATACATTCACAATACTCTTAATTTTTACTCTTTTGTGTTGGGGACTTTTATGTTTCTTTTCAAAATCAGTGTTTTAGCCTCATTATATTTGTGGTCATTCTTTGTTGTTGTTGGGATGAATGTATGACTTTTAAAATTAATTAAGCCCTCTTTTTTTAGATATTTTTTTGCATTGTAATCAGATTAAACTGAGGAGGATAAAATGAGATTCAGTTTGAAACAACTGCAACCTATGACAATAAGGTTTTAATTCACATTTCATCAGTATCTTTATAGTTTCATACATTATTCCTTTATTTAACATACTTTTAATGAATTAAGCCTAGTAAGCATGTACTCGAAACCTAACTGAAGTCAATGCAGAGATGTTGAGGGATCTCACATCCATTTTCTAATACTTGGTTCTCGGGTACTTCCTAAACTTGGGAGAATTTTGCGTTGTACAAGCCGTGAAGAAATTTGAATGTTAAAACAATTGTTCTTTTTCTTTTTTTCCCCTTACTTCTGTGGAAATTAAGCAGATGAAAAAACTTTAATCCAATACTGTATTATGCCTGAGGTTTTAAATACACAAAAGTCAGTAAAATAAAAGTGATGGTTCCTAGAGCAAGTATAATTCAGACATATTGCACATATATATTAAAGCATAAAAGTTAACACCATATGTACAAAATACTACACGGGCTCATTTGTGTCACCACTGATAAATGCACAACTCCTATAGGAGCTGTGAGCTCTTATAAGAGCCAGGATTTGAGTCCCAGATATGAGAGAGGTTTAGGTACAGTTGTGGGAATACTGCTACATTTCTTCTGTAAATTTTAAATTTTAACCAGGAAACTGTGGAAGCAAAAATTTCATTAGAGAAACAATTCTAAAACTTTTAATTTTTATAACCATAGATTTGCTCCTCTATTATAAATTCATTAAGATCTTGCCATTTAGGGTCTTTATTGGTTGGTTGTTAATTTTTTCAACAAGTATGTGTTAAGAATTTACTAGGAGCCAGACTACCCAAAATATCTGGTTCATCAGCAAGCCAGATGATAATCCTTGCCATCATGATGTTTACATTCTGTAGGGAAGGGCAGACAGCAAATATAACACATTTACTAATTATAAAGTAGATTGAGAGGTGGAAAGTGCAATAAAAGATGAAAAAAGAAGAATAGGGTAAGAGTGTAGGAGGTTGGTGGATAATTTGCAATATATTAAATAGGGGAAGATGACAGAAAAGACTGGAAAGTAGTAAGGGGGTCAGCCAGGTTCATAGGTAGGAGAAGATGGTTCCAGGCAAAGCAAACAGTTGGAGCTAATGCCTGAAGGCAGAGCCATATCTAGCATATTCAAGATGCAGCCTCAGTGTGGCTGGAAGAGGATGAGGGATCATCTAGGAGATGGGATCATAAAGTCAATGGGAGGGTAGTTCATAAAGGGCCTATAGGTCATAATCTGGGGTTTGACTATTATTCTGAGCAAATTATGGTACAGTGCTATTGTTTTGAACAGAGAAGTGACATGATCTGACTTTACTTGTAAAAGCGTCATTCTGGCTTTTGTTTTTGATTTTGAGAATAAACAACATGGAGAAGACTATGGTAACAGTACAGTACAGGTCCTTATTGGAGTCTCTTATAATAATACAGACTATACACTTGAACCAGGCTAGCAGCAGTGCAATAGGGTGAGAAACATCATGTTTTGGCACTAGTTTGAAGGTAGAACCAACAGGATTTCCTAATGGATTGGGTGTCTAGTGTGAGACTGAGATGGTTATCAAAGATGGCTCCAAGGTTTTTTGCTTGAGCAACTCAAAAGGTGATGTTGCCATCATCTTAGATGTACGACTGCTGGTGAGACAGGTTTGAGAAGATTGGAAGTTTGGTTTTGAACTTGTTGAGTTTGAAATACCTTTTCGATATCCAAGTGGGGATGTAGTCAGTTGGATCTAAGACTGTGGAATTCAATAGACAAGTCTCGGCCAGCAACATAGAGCCTCTAGGTAGTCTTTGAAGCCACGAGTCTAGTTCTCTGGGAAAAAAACAGTTCTGATTTGTAGCTTTTTTCAGTAGTGTAAATACTCCCATCATGGATGATTTCACTGAGATGGAAAGAGATGGCTCTTGAAAGCTGGCATGAGCCAACCCTAGCACACCACTGGGTCAACAGAAATGTTGCTTTAAGATGAAAAATGGCAGCTACTTTGTATACTCTGAAGGGTCTAATCCAGTGAATAGCTGAAAATTGCTGATGTAGTCAAGAAAGGAGTGAGTTGCTGCAGTAAATATTCCAGAGTAGGTGAGAAGGAATGTAATCTGGTGCACAAGTAGGGGGATTAGCTTTAGATAAAAATATATATGGTTCATCTATATCAATAGTGGAAAAAGCCAGGTAATATAGTGAAGACTGTAGATAGTTGTGGTTGAATAGTCTCTATGTTCAGTTGCATGAAACAGAAACCTACTTAAAGTTAAAAAAAAATAGTGAAATTTTGGAATAATATAGTAGTATCTCAGAAAACCCAGTGAAGCTAATTGCAGTTGAGCTTCATGACAGGAACTTGTCTCTTCTTTCTTGAATTTTAGAAATCCTCTTTTCTACCTCTGAGGACTGACTCTCCTCTATTTTCGCATGGCTCAAATTCAGCTTCCCTGTTCAAGTGTCCAACAGAGAGAAGCTAATTACAAAGGAATCTATTAGCTTATGTCACTCTCCACTGCTGGTCCAATCAACTGAGATCAGAGGAAGGAGCCACTAACTAGCCAGTTAGCAGGGAAGATTTACTCTAAGGGGCTAGGGCAGGTTCTCTAAGCAGGGTGGAGCTAAGAATGAAAAGGTGGACATCTCCAACACCAATCATGGAGATGGGCAAGTATTGAATGGATGTACTTCTGTGTCATCTATTAATTTGTTTCATTTTTTCATTTGTGTATCTATTCGACAATTAATTATTGAAGATCTGTCATGTGTCAGGCATTGTAGTACACAAGGGAGATATGAAGATGAATACGAATGATTGTGTTCCCTAATCCTAAAAATGGCTCCATTGTTTCTAAGATGTTTACAGTCTTCATCATGATGGTGATAGTGTTGGTTGATTATGTCTAAAGGATAAAATGTTGAGAACATTTTGTACTATTTACTATGTAAATGTTAGTAATTAGCCCAAAGGTATCATGTACTACAAGGCATTGTTAAAAAAATCATTTATTGTCATTTTAATCTCCTATTAAAAATGAATTATTTTTGGTAATTTTTTTATACTTTAAGTTTCATAGATCATTTAGTCTTTGTGAGAAAAGGAGCATGGATTAATTACTTTCATATACTGAAAAAGATGTATTACCTCCTGCTGATGTTTGAGATAATTCGTTTGTCTTCCAAATTATTTTTTGAATCATATAATAATATATGACATTGTTAAAGACTTAAACATTACAGAAGGGAATAAAATGAAAGTTAAAATCTCCCTGCCTGAGCTCTTCCTCCACTTAAAACTCCCAGTCTCACTTCCCAGAAAGAAATACTACCAATCATTTCATATGTAGACTTTGGGAAATTTTTAATGTATATTTAACATATTCATACACACATAGACATGGTCTTATCTTATGCACCAAAAATACTCGATGCTTGTTCTTTGAAATTCCCTGCATATATTTCTACTTTAAGAATATTTATGGCATTGGGCTAAGAAATAACTTGAATCCCAAGGACTAACTTTCTCCCCTGAACAGATCTGAGACAGAAACTCTAGGTAACTATATCTTTGCCTGTAAAATTAATCCCATTTTACTGAATTGTGTTTCAGAGAAGTTGTATGACTTGATCATGGTCACATAATTAGCAAATGGTGAGAGTCAAACCCACATCCTGATTGTACTGGACTCTACTGTCCCTTAAATGATCTTGACTCTTGATCATATATAACTATGTTCCTTTTTCATGACTTTCAAAAAGAATTTCTTTTTCCATGCTTTTAAAAAACTTGCTATGATACTTGTTGGTAATGGAGCTGTCATGTCTGAAATGTTATGCTCTCCATGGTAATAAAATAACCACAAGTTTACTTCTTTGAATTTAGAAATTTTCATGTTTCCAAGAATTCAGAACATTTTGCAGTTTTGATTCTTGGAGCTGATTAACTTTTTAAAAATGTCCAGGGGCTACTATCCTGAAGGATAATTTTTCCTTGATTTTTGGTTGCTAAACTAGGTTGACAGATTCTTATCTTCCTATAAGAATAACAGGTAATGGCCTTGGAAAGAAGGAATGCATATTTTTAAACATCTTTAAAGCCAGATATTCTGGTGAATAATTTCTTTGTTGGCTGAATACTTGAGCCTCAGCGTTGATGTGTGTGTTCCATCTAAAAAAACAGTATTCCCTATTTTTAAGGCTGGAAAATATATCCTTAATTTTTTCAATGAGAATTCTATAATTCTAATTGCAGGTAGAATAAAGAATGATGGGCAGAGTTCTTTTTGGTATTTTAAGAATTGAATCTTTTCTGTTTCAGTTTGTAGACTTTAGGAATCTTTAAAGTCCATTTTCAGTAAATGATCATTTGTTTTTATGCCATTATCATCATACATCACATTTTTGTACCATCTGTTTGTATTATAGTTTTGTTTGGTTTTTGTTTGTTTTTGGATAGGATCCTGAGAAAGTTTCCTTTTCGAAACTTAAGTCACCGACATGTTAAAGAAAATGCACCTCTCTCAATCATTGAGATATTAATTCAGGGCTATAAAAAAGTGAAACCAATGTCATCAATAATATGGGAAGAGAAAATATCCATTAGGTAATGTGGAGAATGAACAGTGTCAGCTTTGCAAATTGCCCGCACATCATTTCCTCTGTCCTTAGCCAATATTCTTGCTGCTCTGGTTTTCCACCAAGTCAATGACATTTACTGAGAGCCCTCTATATATTAAATAGCAATGTGAGTGTTAAGAATAGATACAAAAGAACTAGAAAATAAGGAACATTCTCTGGAGGAATGTATAATCTAGTTCTAGCTTCCATTTTTCTCCTTGCTTTTCACACTCAATCTCTTTATCTGTTCAACTGCTTTTAGTTTTTCATTCTACAGGGTCTTTAAACATCTCTCTTATGGCTACCATGTTCTTTTCTTCCTTTGTGCACTCTCTGTTCCACACAGGAATACAATTCAGGAATTTTTGCTTCTAACTTTTTTTTACATAGGCCATATGATATATGACTATGAAAAATAAGATAATAAATATTGTAAAGACAATTTCATAGGTGCTACCAACAACCCAGATATACACATATGTGTGTTTGTGTGTGTGTGTTTATATATATATGTAGTAAAATCCTGTAGGCCTAGGGATAGCTATGTGTTTCAACAATTGTATTTGACAATACACATTTATATATAATCTATTAAAATGATCAAATTGAGTGGTGTTACTGATTAAACACATAGTTGTTAATATATATTTATTCTTAGTCATTTTAATTATAGTTAATTTTAGGGACTAATTGTAGTAACATTTGACAACTTTAATTAGACTTTTCCCAAAAGTGCTGGGTCAACACAGGTGAATAATCCTGAAAATACCCTAAAGGCACTTAGAGACCTAGAGGAATCACTGCTAAGTCTCTGTCTGCACTTAGTGTTTTCAGCATCCTATTTCCATTTTTACCATTGATGGGCTGCCCGGGTGGCTCAGCAGTTTAGCATCGCCTTCAGCCCAGGGTGTGATGCTGGAGACCCAGGATCGAGTCCCACGTTGGGCTCCCTGCATGGAGCCTATATGGAGCCTCTCTCTCTCTCTCTCTCTGTCTCTCATAAATAAATAAATAAAATCGTAAAAAAAAAAAAAAAAAAAGAGGTCTCTGGGTGATTCTAAGGCACAGTCCATTTTTACCATTGAAATTCCATAAATCTGTTTTTGGTGACTGAGGGAAAGGCTAATGTTAAATAAAATAATATATACTTTTGCAAATGTTCTGAGCAGCTTGATAATGTCCTAGATGAAGAGAATATATATACCCAAAACAAAGAATATAAAAATGTCTCTCTCTGTTTCTCATTTTCTCAGTGGGGAAGAAACAGAAAGGATTGAAGGGGTGGGATGATGACTATACAAACTGAAAGATTTGCAACACCACATTAAATGCCTCCCCTTGTGTGTTTGTATATCTGCCTATTCGATTTAGTTATATGACACCGTACTAGCTAGTGGTGCAAGAGAGGCAGTAGTCAGAAAATAAATATAATTAATTATAATTTAATCAATTTGCAAATTTACTGTGGTTAAAAGAGAAACAGAACCACTATAAATCTACTCAAAACAAACACCCTAGATATTAGAAGGTATCTACTGTTTAGAAATATGTATTAATAAATGCCATGCAGTGTTTCCTGCTACACGCAAAAGATCTATGTTACCTACCTTTTGGGGGAGTAGCCATGTACTTCATGTTGTCAACCGAAATGTAAAAAGGATAATGCTTAATATTCAAGAAAAAAATCTCGAAATTGTAAAACAGAAAGAAGGGGGAAGTATTAAACAATTCACATTACAATTTAAATAGAGGAAGAAGGATTTTTTTTTAAATTTTAAATTTAAAGCCATGAGAAGACATTCCTTCACGGTGACCTTGGCAAAGCGGTGCTAGGCTCTCTTCAGCCAGGATGGGGCATGAGGAATGTCTGAATTAGTGTTAATCTGGGATGATAAGGCAAAATCTTTGGGTTTCAGAATGGAAGGTAACTTTGATGAATGTTCTAGTTGGCTAGCCTGATTCAGTTTAAGAAGTTGATAAAATAAAAATAAGGTGATGCATTAGAGCCATAGCTTGTGATGTTGAAGTGAGAATGTTTTGAGAGGAGGAGGTAAGGGCCATGAGATGCAGCAGGGACTGGCTAGCAAAAACAAGACCAAATTAGACTATCTGCATATTGGGCATATCTTTTGGGCAATCACTTCATTTTGGTGTCCATCATTTCAGATGTTAAAACAGACCCATAAAGTCGGAATGTTATACACACACACACACGCCCGGTGTTCATGTGGATAACAATGTATTTTTGTTTCTACATTTTGGTATATGTATATATTTGTATGTAAACATATTAATCCATCAACCTCATTTTTTTAAAAAAAATAATTGCCTGTATTCCATTGTCTAAATGCATCACAATTAAATTAGCCAGTTGGATGTAATTTTAACTAAGTTTACATTGACTCCCTTTAAAACATGTTTTTATTGGTTTTATCTTAATCATGCTTCTGGTTATCTATGACCTCCATCTCTCCATTACCCTAATTAACTGGAAACTGACTACATATTATTAGGAAACTTCATGGAAAAGCAGCATTTAAAATTAACTTCAAAGGTAAACCAAAAATCAAAAGACTTGGATTCTATTTTAGCTTCAGGACTTGGATATCATGTGAAGTAACAATTTTACACCCACAGTAGTAAATATATGATGATATGTGGTTATAGATTTATTCTATAGGTTTGTTATAAATTTTTGGAGGAATACAGAGACAAGTTGGTTGATAGGAACTCTAACAAAATATTTCTAGGAAATGGAATCAGGACTCCAACCAGACTGACCATCAGTTTAAACCTGGGAAACATTTTTAGTGGCTACATACTTTTTTATTAGTGGAAAGGAAGGCAATATTCTTATGAGATGATTAGTAATTTTCATTTTTGTTCTCCTGTCTGACATCTTTTCCTTGTAGGGCAATGTACCAGACTGTCACTTAGCCTTCTTACGAGTTCCCCGGTACAGCCTAGAGCTGTACAGCAACTTCCAAAACTTACTTCCCTTTGAAAGTTCCTTCACGATCCTTGATTCCTTTAGATCTCTTCTCCTGTGATTGTATTTTTGTTGCCATTGAGCTTTCTTATACTAATTTCCTTTCCACAGTTCAATGAATCCTGAAACATCGATTACTTCTAGATGATACCCTGTCCACTGTTTACAGTTTTGCGTGCAATTTTTTTTCTTTAGATGACATTGAAGGATAGGAGACTCAATAAGCTTTTCCCATTCTGTCATTGTTTTCACTCGAGAGACTGCATTTAGTTAAATTTAGTTAATTTGAAAATTGTAATAGTCTTTATCACCTGGTATCTCCTTCTCTAGCTTTTGTTTGATAGCATGAAAGGCATCGAATGTCTGTCTGTCTGACCATTGGTCTCCATGAAGACACACATATACATTCTGTCTGCGTGCACAGAGATGGTTATGATTAAGGTTCTCTTCCTTTGCTTTGGATGACATCTGTTGTGTGCTCTCCTATGGCAATATTTAAGCTCTACTTTCATTTAGAGGATTAAGGTTTATTTTTTTCTCCCTGGTGTATGTTTATTTAGGCCCTTTCCCCATTAGGAAATTATATTCAAACCCAACTTCTGTAAGCAAACCAGTTGCAAGAAACCAGGGATTTAAAAATATATATATATTAAATTACACGTTTGGAGCTTTGAAAATGAGACATCATATTTCTCAAAGCATCCCATTTTGGTGTGCTTTAGTAAGTATCACAATATAGTAGTGGATATGATATACATTTTAAAGCTCTGATTTATAATGTAGATTGTAATTTAATAGGACACTTAATTGTGTTAGAAGATACACTAAATATTTGATAGGCATTCTGAAGACAAATGTGTGCTTAAAAGAGAATCATAGTTTAGTAAAGATGAAGACAGAGCTGAATCCCCTGCCTATTAGCTGTGAGCTGAGCGGATTACAGAGGTGTATCCATTTCTTCAGGGAAGTCTAACTGGTACGATGTAATTTACTTTGGATTTTCAATATCTTTTGGTTACTTCATCTCCTAAAAGGATAACTTTGAAAGTAAATTGCAAAAGCAACCATATTAGACCCTTCTGATGAAGAATTAGAAAAACAGATCGATATAAACTGAAGTGTGTATTTTTCTAAATCAGTATTAGCATGGAAACCAATAAGTGATTTATATGCTTAAAATACAAATTAATCATCGACAGAATTTTTACATCATACTTTGCAGTGAAAATATTCAGGAGTTGTAATTCAGAAAAGGGTAGTCTCAGGTTCCCATGACCTAATGATCACAGTATTTGGCTACCAGCATTGCTCCTGCAAACTGGTGTTCTGGGTGTAAAAGTCTATGCACATACAAACAATTCAGGCTTTACCAATTGTAATAAATCCAGTAATTTTGAGAGATACTTAGTCAACTCCTGTGAACTGAAAGGCATTTTATCAAGCACCTTAGATGTCCCCCTGTATGTAGGTGAGAGGGTGCCTCTCCACCATAATCTTTCAGCTCTTTTCTTTTCTCCTGGGTGACAATTCTATAATGTAAGTATCTATCTACTAAGAGCTGAACTGAAACCTCCTATCCATTTTGCATAGAACACTGGACAGCCATTAAAATGGAAACAATATTTCCTCCTTTCTGATGTGCAGGGGATTTAAATTGGTACCCTGGAGGTAAAAGGGCATAACTCATCACCCAACGCCCAGGCTGTCGGAGATTTTTTTCTTAGCAGGTACAAGAACATGATTTTTCTTTCCCAATTTTTGGGAACACAGTCATTTAAAAAATATTTTATTAGCATAATTATTTATATAAATCATGATCTTTAAAACATTCTAATTTTCATGGATCCATGTTAAATATTATTTAAGTTTGGAGCAATATGTGTATAGGTGAGTGTGTGTGTGTGTGTTTCTGTGTATGCATATTTCTGGATTTATTGTTATATAATAGTGACTATTTATATAAGCAAAGGGAAGTAAAGAATTAGGGCATTCAAGCCAAAATCTTTATGATTTAGGTAAAACGGCATTTACTGTGCATATGTTTTTCAGGTTGATATATTGTGGTTATGGCTACAAGTGTCTATTTCACTTTTCTGTAGCCTCCATTTTCATTACAGCATTTTTCATCTCGTGAATAAAAACATTCAGCATTCCTCCAGTGTATGCACACTTGGCAGATTATTTTACAGAATCAGTCTGGAGCTATAGCTTCTGTATCTATAGATGGGCAGATTGAACCAGACAGTCACCGAATTCCATACTATCTTTAAAGTTCCATTGTTCTATGAAATTTGAGACTAAAACTTCTGCTTTTTTAATGATCTGAGATGAAGCTGCATTGAAATAATTTTTTGAAGCTCATATTGCAGCTTCACAAATATTTCAAAATCTTACAACCCCAAATCCTCCACTTTATAATCTCATGACATGTAGCAGCCACTACTACCAGCTGGAGATGTGGTCCTCCTGAACTTGGCCACCCAGGCCTGAGACCAGTACTTAAATACTTTACAAATTGAATTGCACTTGTGTTAGAAACTGATTGATAAAATAAATTACTGTATCTTGTAGGTTAGGATTTGAGTTCTGCAATTGTAGCTGTTACAAATTACCTGAAAACCTTTTTATATTACATTTCTTATGGCTGTATTTTACAATGGCTCTAATAAAAAATTCTATACAAAAATTGTTTGATATTAATAGCAATCATTAACAACTTGATAGATTCTTGTTAAGTATATTTGCAATACATTTAATCCTATTAAACTCAGCCTTGAGTTGTTTCTTCCAAATATTATAGGTCTTTATGAAGCTAGCAATATAAAGAAGAGATTTCAACCATTTTCGGCCAAAAATTAGGTTTAGCTTAATGGATCAATTTTTTTCTTATTAAACTGCGTCTGACCAGTGCCAAGTAATACATTCAGCATTGATCTTTGTCTCACCCTGCTGTAGCTTGCGTTCTCTTTATGTACATGAAAAATAAGGTGCCAGGAATGAAAACAATGCCTGTATAATACAAATATAGAATTTTTTCTCAGACTTCCATTCGGTTTATCATTTCACTTTGTTATTAATGCCTTGCCTGCTGCTTTTCAGAAATGTGTTTTTAAAAAGCACATTTATTTCCATAAAGAATGCTTTCTTCTGGTGTAATTATAAAAAACATACACCATATACTGGAGTACATCAATTGTTTCAGGAGCATGGACAAAACGTGTGAGCCCTGTTCACATGTGCAAACAGTCTATTCTAAATGTGGAGCCCACCAGGGACTTGACCCATTAACACCAGTGATCTGAGATGTACTGGTTAGAACCGGGGCTCAATTTGAACTTATATTTTTCTTTTAGTAAAAATAGAAAGATAAATGAAAATGAAACCAGATTTTTAATAGATACAGCGCGGGCATGTGCCAAATTTAAAGTGATGTCAGTGCTTCTTTGAAGCGCTCAGTCTCTGAGACAGTTATAGTCATAACAGGAGCCCCCAAACCTCTTCTACCACTGCAGCTCCTGTCTTTTCCCCCCCAAGAGTTCCCCTAATACGTTCTGCACAGTTCTCAGGAGAATCTTATTGCCATTGCTTGGAGCTTCCCCTCTGCTTAAAGTTTTCTCTGGTTCTTCACTGCCCTAAAGGGCAGAACTGACCGCCTACTCCTGGGCATGGAAAACTGGGGAACTGGCTTTCAACCTGGCTTTTCTCCCTTGTCTGACACTCCCCCAGGACAAATCTTCAGCGCCGTTTCCAAGTACACCTTGCGCGCCTCCTTGCTCACACTGTTCCCCAGGTTAAGATTCCCTTCCACCCTTCCTCCTTTCCATCCCTGCCCCATTGGAGCCCCAGTTTCCCAGTCATCATTGCTTCAAATGGTAAGCTGCTCACCCTGCACAAAATGGGCTCCAAAGACAGACTCTCAAACAAATTTTGTTGGAATATACCACGGGCTGGTCGCATGACTTGGGACAATGGGGTGAATCTTAATTTAGGAATCTCGATTTAAAAAAAAAAAAAAAGGAATCTCGATTTATTTATTTATTTGTTTGTTTGTTTAGATATAATTATTCATGAGAGACACAGAAAGAGGCAGAGACACAGGCAGTGGGAGAAGCAGGCTCCCTGCGGGGGGGGGCCCAAGGTGGGACTGGATCCCAGGACCCCAGGGTCATGACCTGAGCCAAAGGCAGCCGCCCAGCCACCGGCCCACCCAGGTGCCCCTCGCCCTGACTTTAAAGAGAGGACCATAAGAGCAGTTTTCTTTTGTTGTGGAACAACATCTTTCCTCTGTTAACTCCTCTGTTCCACAGGTCCTTCTCGGTGCCTTTCTTTGGCACCTGCACCACGCTGGTCCCCCACGTGGATCTGCCCCCAGCCCGGAATCCCCCCAGGCCTCCCCGCGGGGGGAAGCGTGTGCTTGTCAGGCTTGTGTGCAGGGGGCGCGGGTGCAGGTGCGGGTGCAGGTGTGGCTTGTGTGCTGAGGGCAGGGGCTCAGAGGCCTCCCATGACTGGGAGAGGAGGAGGCCGCCTTTGGGCCTGGAGCACTCCCATCGCTGTCTTCTCTTTTGTGGCTGGTGGGGAAGGTGAGATATTGCATCCGGCTCTGCTCTCTTTCCCTCCTGGGGAATCTCTCTCGCTGGGCTCACTTTCCAGCTCCATCACCCACTTTCTTTAGAAAGACAACTTTGGTTTTGTTTTGTTTTTTGTTTTTGGTTTTTGGTTTTTTTCTGGGAGAAAAACTATGCTTTGCTAATGTTCGTGTTACACACTGGAGAAGGGGAGGGAGGTGGAGTTCTCTAGGTGCAGCTGGGCAACATAGACTCTTCCAGTCGCTCCCCCCCTTAATCCACTCCCCTCTGTGAACTTGTGGATGCAACTTGGGCTGATCTCTCCTCTGACCTTTTGGGCTGCGGTTTTCCTTCTGGTCTTCTGTCCTTTCACTGACTTCCATTTTTCTTTGGGTTGGTTTCCTCCAACCTAAACTGGGTTGCTTTCTTATTTAGCAGAACTCTTAGGGTTTTTATTTTCCGGAAAACAAAACAAATCCTCTTCTGCCTTTTCAGCAGCACTTGGAAAGGAAGGGGAGGTGATCATGAGGGCTTGGTTTGCTTTCTCATGCTGGAATCAAGATCAAGCACTGCCCTAACAGACCTGGTCTTTGGAAGGATGGCAGTGCCAGCGGATGGCGGGTAGAAGGGGGACAAGCAGAAGCCGGGAGGCTGGTTAGCAGGATGGCACACGGGTTTGGGTGCAAGATGGTCGGGCTGTTGCAGCAATAGAAAAAGATGAAAGCCTATTGGATATTTTCAAAATTATTCTTTAATTTTAGGAGCCCTAAGAAAATAACGCTATGTGCTAAAACGAAGAGTTCCAGGGATAGATGCCCTGGGAACAGTACATATCTTAAACTTTTATGTGTACAGTCCTGGACACTGAGAAATGATGTTTAAAGTGGTGATACTGAGGTAGTGCGAAATCCTTAATTATGAAAGTAAGAATTCATTATGCACACCAGGCTGCATTTTCTAGGACAAATCTAAAAACCACTTTCAACTAGGGCTAAAAGAATAAGGTTTTAAAATAATATTGTTTTCTAGTTGTGCAGAAACTTCAATTAACCAGGGTTTAAGGATCCAGAGGCCCTCACATCTATTGTTTGTTTGTTTCATTTCAGTCAGGAAGGAGGTATGATGGAAATTCCACTTAATTCAGTTATGTGAATGTGTGTTTCGCCTTGTCTTGGGATTTAAAAGAATTCAAACAAATGCTTAGAACAATTTTTCTAGTTTTTTTGGTGGTGTTGGCGCAGGCTTCATATTTTAATGTATTACATAAACTTTGAGCATTAGAGGAGCAGTGTGAAGAGATGGAATTTAGATCACATTTAGTATGATGATCATTGTACTCATCCAGTAAGAAGAAAAATAGAACAACACTACATATTATGGGTCTATTAAAAATGCAACTTTGTCAAGGAAATTTTTCGTTTCCATAATAGTTCAGTAGTTACTCCATTACAATGTAAAATGGTATGGGCAGAGTTATTAACTGTATTCCCAGTGAAGTACACATCTATTTCCTTTGCAGATGTGCACTTTATAATTTCTTCTGTTCATAATTTACGTATTGCCACACAATTCCCTTTTCTCCTAATAACAAAATAAGTGCAAAATGATTTATGAAACTTTTGAGTCTTTTCCCTTTTTTATTTGATCATTAAGAATATTCTAATAGATTCTTTTCTGCAGAGAAAATCTATTTCCATAGATTTCTGCATGTTGTTGGAGAATGTTTTCTTTCATTTACTCATCTCTTCCTGTTTTTTCCTGCCTCTTTGTGTTTATTTTAGTCAATAAATAGATGAAAAGAAAATGCCTGCCTAACAAAATGCAAAGTGTATTTTTGTTTGCTAGTTGATAAATTATTTAGAAAAGATGTGGGGAATGATAAAAATATAACCTGCATTAGCAAGGCACTTTTTAAAACTTTCTAAAGCAGCATATGTATGTTCTGTCCCACTCTGGCTCCTTAATGGTCCTATGAGTTAGTGGGGCCAGGCATTAACTTTCCTAAGATGAAGATTGAAATGCTCATTTGCAGAGAGTACCCCCATAGACTGTGGGTACAATCTACATACGTAAATTGTGGTACAGACAACTCTTGATTCACATCTCATAGCTCTCATTTTGAGAACTACCCTCTACTATGAGTAGAGAACAAAAGCAAAGTCCAGAGTTGGCAATGAATGAACAAATTAAAAATAAAGTATGTATTATTTTTGGCCATCTTCCTAATTGATGTGAAGCCCCAGTATCTTTATATTGGTTGTGCAGATATGTTGATTCGCAATCTTCACTGATTATTTAAATAGCTTAAGTAAACAGATTAATGATGTGCTGTCCTTCATAACATGTACAAACACATGGCCAATGTTATAGAATCTAGAAACCAGAAGGAAGCCTCTACAAGGGCGTTGTCCAGCATTCCGATTTTTTTTTTCCAGCATTCCAATTTTAAACCTGAAGAGGCCAAGGCTTTGAAAGACCCCATGACTTGTCCAGGATCACACTGTTACTAACCTAAGATCCACCAATGAAAGTTCAGTCTTTCTTACTTCCAGCCTAGGCATCAAATATTCTCCTTAGCCATCTCATCCCATTCACATACTAGTTATTTTTCAAATCGCTGAAAACTAGAGCTCTCAACAAGGAAATTTCTAGCTCTTTTAAGTCATTAATGACATGAGGATGTCATAGGATTTGTGAACTGTGTTTCATAAATAAATAAATAGTAAGTTGGAGAGGATAGAAGAAAGAATGAAGATTTCTACTAGACTCTTGCTGCACTGTGTAGTCCAAGGGCCAGCAGCATCAGGACCACCAGATAGCATGTGAGAAAGGCAGGTTCTCTAGCTCCAGGCAAGGCCAGTCTGAATCTTCAAGACCCCTATGTGATTTGTATGCACATTATTGTTGAGAAGCACCAGATCTAAAGCAAGGAGAGTGAGATTTTGTTTGTTCTTCTTCCATCCATCAATCAATTAATTAATTCTTTCCTTCTTTCTGTATCTTTTGAGGAAGAGAGCATGAGTGAGGGGGTGGGCAACAGGAGGAGCAGAGAGAGGGAAAGGGAGAGAGAATCTTAAGCAGGCTCCACTCTGAGCACAGAGCCCAACAAAGGGCTCAATCTCATGAACCCGAGACCATGTCCTGAGCCAAAATCAAGAGTTGGACCCTTAACCAACTGAGCCACCCAGGTGCCCCCATCAATTCTTTTTTCTAATGTAAAAAATGTCTTTAAGTGACAAACTGTCAAGATTTGGCTTTCTGAAAGGGTGCAAGTGGTTATTTAGCTTCTATAAGTTATTCTCTGACACATTAGATACCTTTATAAGAAATATCTCCCCCAGAGTTGTAAAATGCTGTCTCTTAAGAAATTGTTCTCTGGGCAGCCCGGGTGGCTCAGCGGTTTAGCACCGCCTTCAGCCCAGGGCGTGATCCTGGAGACCTGGGATCGAGTCCCACATCGGACTGCCTGCATGGAGCCTGCTTCTCCCTCTGCCTCTCTCTCTCATTCTCTCTCTCTCTCTCTGTCTCTCATGAATAAATAGATAAAATACTTAAAAAAAGAAATTGTTCTCTATATGCCAGATGCTAGAAGTATATAAAGTTCTGTTTTATGAAAAAATAAATGAAGTACTATATTGTATTATAGACACACTATTCATGATGTTACAAATCCTTCTTTGTTTGGAATGCAGAGGTTTTCAGATTTGTCTTTATTTTGTAAAAGACTTAGTCCTATAGATTCCATCTAAGTTTTTAAGCTTTTAAAAGCTCTAAATGGGATCCCTGGGTGGCGCAGTGGTTTAGCGCCTGCCTTTGGCCCAGGGCGCGATCCTGGAGACCTGGGATCGAGTCCCACGTCGGGCTCCCGGTGCATGGAGCCTGCTTCTCCCTCTGCCTGTGTCTCTGCCTCTCTCTCTCTCTCTCTCTCTCTGTGTGACTATCATTAAAAAAAAAAAACCTCTAAATGAAAAAAAAATAAAAGCTCTAAATGGAATTAATTTTGTATCTACAATTTTAGAGATAAATGAAAGCAATATGAAATCAATAATGTAGTTGTATGTAAACAAATGACCCCCATTGAAAAAAAATTTACCTCAATGAAACACTGACCAGTGATACTAGACTTTAAAATAAACATTAAGCAAGCCCAGCATTTATGTAAGATTTTCAAAAGATGCAATTTGAAATGGTTATTATTATTGTCATGTCTTATTGTATTCAGAGGAGACCAAGGTGAATGAAAGAGCAGTCTGATATTTTTACAGTCCAGACTTGCTCCCCTATTTTCCTTATTTTGTAACAAAGCTTTCAGGGTACACATCAGTGAGGTGAGGAAAACAGAGCCTGACCAGCGTTTTAGGAGATGATCAGGGACTTGAATAAGTGGAGAGAGGATAAGACAGGCTTAGGAAAGATCCAGGTTTGTGAAACCTGAAGTGTGTGCACTGTTGAGTCCCTTCTTAAGGTAAATAGTGCAAATTATAAGTACAAAATTGGGTACAGTATTGTAAGTGGCCCATGCAGATGCTTCCTGGTATCTGCATCTGGAAAGGTATTCTGAATAGATGGAACAGTGTGAACAATGGAACGGGGCTTGAAATGCTTGCATGGACACAGAGCTATCCATACATAAGACCAGAAAGGACAGTTGAATCCACTGTCACTCTGCCAGACAGAGGAATTGTGTAGAGGTGAAGAAGGTATAAAATATGGAGACCATCCCACCATCTACAATGAGAATCCAAACCCATCACCACAAGCTTCAACCTACTGCTGCTGCTTTCTTCCTGCCATATGGGCCTAGGATTTAGGAACTGATGAGTTGTCTGGTTTTTTCCAAATGTTACTAACTTTTTGGTGGAAAAAGCAGCTTAAAAATAAACCCTGGCTCCGAAAGGGAGGTGACAGATTTCCCGTGAGCATGGTGGTGACTATGTTTATTTTACCTAAGTTGTAAAAGTATTGGAAATTAGAGAAATATTTTCAGTGGAAATAGAGGACAATCTATGTGTTTAAAGGAGTCCATGCTTCTATCATAAACTTTTTATGGGAATGGATTGGTTTTCCCTTATGGGTATGCAGCAACATCATTTGTGGGTTACTAGATTCTAATGTAGTGAAAGGAATTCCAGTTGCCTTCCTCTCCGCCCCCCACCACCGCTGCCAACACTTCATAATATTCCCCAATTAATTTGTAATCTCAAATATTATTTTTATTCATTTAAAAGTTATATAGCACTTAGAAGAATTGCCAAGTAATTAAATTTAAGTAAAAATAGTGATCCTAGAAATGTTTGGGGATCTGTAGATGAAAGAAATAAATTAATGAATGTGTTTAGGATGTGCCAGGATAATAAGGTTCCTCGCAATTCCTGGCTGAGAAAATTCTGTACTTCCGAATCCCTGTCTCCTTCATTCATCACAGTCTTGGGAGCTCCTAATTTTAAACTAGTGTGTAGGTGTCTCTCTGCTCACAATAGAACAAGTGAATCAATAAGGGATGAATAGTTTGGGAAGATTTCAATGGCTCCTGCACCTACTTTCATTGCACGCAGGGTACAGATGCATCAAGGTCAAGAGTTACTTATAGACACTGTGATTTCGGTCCAAGAGAAGCATTCTCTTGAGTGGCATTCTCTTGAAATGTATTTGCAAACACACGCAGCAATTTAGACTAACAAAGGCAATCCACGTTGCTAATATATTTGCAGTAGCAGAAGAGATGCTCAAATTCAGGATTCAAATGCAAAGCCAAAAAGGAGACACTTGAATTTAAAAATCAAAACAAAACAAAACCTCACTCGCCAACTTGTATGGTTCCTCCAGTCTTTGCTCTACTTGGATTTTCCTCATTCTAATACATTTACTTCTCTATCTGGTTAAATCCCAAATTGCCACTTCAATTTATCAGCCTGGCACGGTCTCATAGAACAGATCCTAATCCCAATGTCAGTGCCACTCTACAAGGGCTCCTCCTGCTTTAACTTGGTGCTGAGTTGCCCTGGATACAGCTCCCTGCCTAACTCGGAGGCCCTCACAGGGGGCGCTTCCAGCCCGCAGGCAATGCAAATGAGTACAGGAAATATTACATTAATTTCTAGGCACTTCAAATAAGAGTTAGAATGAATCCCTAACTAAATTGGTAGGGAGCAGTTAGGTGACTGCCTTTCCACTCCTGAGTAAGGTGTCTCCCTGCTGATTGACAGGTGGCCCGCTTTGGAGCAGGGGGAAAGGCTGGGAGTTTAAACTTCGCTCCCACCAGCATGGCTTTGACATAAGCAGGGGAGAGCGTCATCATCGTGGCTCAGATACATTTTCTCTTAAAATCCTGCTCTGTTTTACACACGTATATAAAAATAGAAGTACTTACAGGTTTGTATTTGCGTGTGTGTGTGTACATGGTATATAGTTTATATATCCATAGGAATTTTAATATGCTGGGGTTTGGGATGGGCTTGGTGGACAGCTTGTTAGCAATGCCCTCTGCTCATCCAAATCCTATCATCCCACAGTCCCATCCCTCTGCCTCCATGAAACACATTTGTGTTCACTGGAACTACCATGATGCTCATTGAGAAGCTAGAGAGTATGTCTTCCAGGCTAAGACTTCCTAGGTTAAAAATTTGCCACTCACGGTCTGTGTGTTTCCGAACAAGTTTCTGAACCCTTCTGTGCCTCAGTATCCTCATCTGGAAAAGTGGGATAACAAACTGATTAGGATAGATGAGATGATGAAATCAGATAGAGTAGTGCACGTTATACTGCGTATGATAAATACACAACGAATGTTGGTTATTATTTCCTTACGAGATTAGCAAGAAACAATAGAATACGGTACATCATTAATGACAAAACTCAAGCAGCCTCTTGGGTGCTCTCTTTCTACCAGCTCCTTACATGACCATTTCTCAGGGCTCCCTCTTGGCTCTGCTTTTCCTCTGACCCTAAAATGCTGCCCAGTTCCTCTCATTTGTCTCCATGACCCTCCCTACCACATACCAGCTTGAACTCCACGTCTCTTTTGAGCATCAGACTTGCGTACTGAACTGACTGTCACACAATTCTCTGGTCGCTCTTACCAAAAATACCACAAAATCATCATGTCCAGAGCTGAACTAATTTCCACAAAATCCCCCAAATCCACATCCCCTTCTGTATTTGGTATCTAAGTGGATAACACTGCCATTCGCCTTTCACAAAATAAACTTGAGTGTGGATTGAACGTCTTCCTTCAAACACCACACCTTATACATTTTACACCCTAACTATCTGTTGAGTCGACCTTCTCTTCTCCATGTTCGGTACCACTATCTTCGTTTCCTTCATTACTCTTTCTTGCCCGTGTTACTATAAGAGACCCCAAGCGGTCCTCTTGTCTCCATTTCTACCTCTGTGTTTATCCAGAAGGACCCTTCTAATGATAGATCAGATTTCGCGTCCTCCATGGTAAATATTCTCCAGTGGCATGCATTCTACACTGTCAGGGCAAAGCCAAGCACCAAGCGTCAGGCACACCAGAGCCTGCCAAGAATGCAGATTAAGACCTGATTCCTGTCCCTTCCGCTAGCCTCTATGTATTACACTTCTTCATGCATATTCCATCTTTGTGTAATTTAGACAACCAGCCTGTGCTTGAACAAGCACTGTTGTATTCTCACCCAGTTTGAGTGGTGGGATGTGGGGAGGTTATTAAGCATCCTAGGACTACCTAAGTTGAAATTTAGGCTCTGGGTAACATTGGGTGGATTACTTCACCCCTCTGGTCCTTGCTTTTCTCAACAATAAAGGGAAACATAACAGTATCTGCTATGTACAATAGTGGAGATCAGTGAAGCAGAGAGAACAGCAAGTGCTCAATATAAAATAGCTCTTAATATTCTTATCGCACATTCTTTTGTCCCTCTACTGCCATTCTCCTACAGCCTGGTTTGGCTAATATTTTCTCTTTCTTTAAAACTTAGTTCTTGTTGCCTATTCCAAAAAAAAAAAAGTTCTGTGGTGGCCCTCTTCTCTGGGCTTTCACTGCATCCATGAATACCTCTATCACCGCACTGCCCTTAACTTTCTGTAGGCATTTACCTGGCGTGTGCTGTTTTATCTCTGTCTTCCCTCAACCGAGCGCTTCATACTGCCCCGATAATTGTTGAGCAGTTTGCTTAAGAATGTAAGTCAGTGTTTAAAGAAGACTTGAGCTTGAGCCTGGGAGTTAACTACTTACTTGCTCTGTGACTTTGGGCAAGAGAAAGTTAGTTTTCTCATAGGGTTGTTGGAATTATTAAATGTATGTGATTATGCTTTAAGCACTCTAAAAATATCAATTATCTGAAGAGCTGAAGATGGAAGTATTATTTCTACCAGATTTCGCCTTGATGTATAAAAGCCATTTACCTTTGTTGTTCAGCTGTGTGCCTAGTTATTATTCATTAATTACTTTTCCTCTGAGATATCACAGCATAGACACTTTGGCTGAGAGATGTCATGAGATAGAAAAAAGAAAGAATGCTGGCCCAGAGGCATGAAATCCGGTGCTATTCTGTATTTATTCCTGAATGCTTTGGGTAAGGTGGTGGCCTACCTGAAACTCAGCGTCCTCATCTCTCATAGAAGGCTTCGGTTCCTCCTAGCGATGGTGTGATTTGTACCCTCTGAGTGAACACCGTAGTGATGGTTAAATTCTTAGGTACTTTAGGATACTTAGTCACCTCATCTTTCCTCCTTTTCTCCATTTCTACCAAAACCCAAACATCACTGGCTAATGTTTTCTATGTGGTTTTTAAAGCACTTGTCTATGTGGTATGGGATTGATTGGTAAAAGAGAACTTTATTTCTTTTTAAAGATAGATCTATCTATCTATCTAT